>NC_045960.1:98052239-98352239 GCF_010909765.2 Amblyraja radiata
ACTCTCAGAAAGCATTTGATAACGTCCCACATCGAAGTTTAGTGGGCAATATTAGAGCACATGGTATTGGAGGTAGGGTACTGACATGGATAGAAAATTGGTTGGCAGACAGGAAGCAAAGAGTAGGGATTAACGGGTCCCTTTCAGAATGGCAGGCAGTGACTATGGGGGTACCGCAAGGCTCGATGCTGGGACCACAGCTATTTACAATATGTATTAATGATTTAGATGAAGGGATTACAAATAACATTAGCAAATTTGCAGATGACACAAAGCTGGGTGGCAGTGTGAACTGTGAGGAGGATGCTATGAGAATGCAGGATGACTTGGACAGGTTAGGTGAGTGGGCAGATGCATGGCAGATGAAGTTTAATGTGGATAGATGTGAGGTTTTCCACTTTGGTAGCAAAAACAGGAAGGCAGATTACTATCCAAATTGTGTCAACGTGGGAAAAGGGGAAGTACAACGGGATCTGGGGATTCTTGTTCAGTCTATGAAAGTAAGCATGCAGGTACAGCAGGCAGTGAAGAAAGCGAAGGGCATGTTGGCCTTCTTAACAAGAGGAGTTTAGTATAGGAGCAAAGAAGTCCTTCTGCAGTTGTACAAGGCCCTAGTGAGACCACACCTGGAGTATTGTGTGCAGTTTTGGTCTCCAAATTTGAGGAAGGACATTCTTGCTATTGAGGGAGTCCAGCGTAGGTTCACGAGGTTAATTCCCGGGATGGCAGGACTGTCATATGTTGATAGAATGGAGCGGCTGGGCTTGGATTCTCTGGAATTTAGAAAGATGAGAGGGGATCTTATTGAAACATAAGATTATTAAGGGTTTGGACACGGGAGCGGCAGGAAACAGGTTCCTGATGTTGGGGGAGTCCAGAATCAGGGGCCACAGTTTAAGAATAAGGGGTAAGCCATTTAGAACGGAGATGAGGAAATTCTTTTTCACACAGAGAGTGGTGAGTCTGTGGAATTCTGTACCTCAGTGGACGCTGATTCTCTGAATACTTTCAAGAGAGAGCTAGATAGGGCTCTTGAAGGTAGCGAAGTCCAGGGATATGGGGAGAAGGCAGGAACGGGGTACTGATTGTGGATGATTAAGCACGATCACATTGAATGGCGGTGCTGGCTTGAAGGGCCGAATGGCCTACTCCTGCACTATTGTCTATTGTCTATTTAAGAGGATTTTTGAATACTTGCAATGATATGCAATGGAAGGAAATGGATCACCTCTAGGCAAAGGGGATTAGTTAAACGTAACATTGTGTTTGGTACAGGCATTGTGGACTGACGGGCTCGTACCTGTGCTATACTAATCTATGTTCTAAAGTTGGAAATAAGCAATAAAGCTTGCTAAATCTTCATAAATTATTAATTAGGCCTTCACTAGAATATAGACACAAAATGCTGGAGTAACTCAGCCGGACAGGCAGCATCTCTGGAGAGAAGGATTGGGTGATGTTTCGGGTCGAGACCCTTCTTCAGACTTGTTAGCGATAAGGGAAACTAGAGATATAGACGGTGATATGGAGAGATAAAGAACAATGAATGAAAGGTATGCAAAAAAGTAATGATGACAAAGGAAACAGGCCATTGTTAGCTGTTTGTAGGGTGAAAATGAGAAGCTGGTGCGACTTGGGTGGGGGAGGGCTAGAGAGAGAGAGGGAATGCCGGGGCTACCTGAAGTGAGAGAAATCAATATTCATACCACTGGGCTGTAAGCTGCCCAAGCGAAATACTGTATGAAATGCTGTTCCTCCAATTTGCATTTAGCCTCACCCTGACAATGGAGGAGACCTAGGACAAAAAGGTCTGTGTAGGAATGGAAAGGACAATTAAAGTGTCCAGCAACCGGGAGATCAGCTATGTTCACGCGAGCTGCGTTAAGGTGTTCCGCGAAACGATTGCCCAGTCTAAGATCGCCCGGTCGCGCCAATGTACAAGAATCCACACCTTGAACAATGGTAGATGAGGTTGGAAGAGGTACAACTGAACCTCTGCCTAACCTGAAAGGACTGTCGGGGTTCCTGGACAGAGTCGAGGGAGGAGGTGTCTGGACAGATGTTGCATCTTCTGCGGTTGCAGGGGAAGGTACCTGAGGAGGGGATGGTTTGGGTGGGAATGGATGAGTTAAACCTGAGAGTTGTGGAGGGAACAGTCTCTGCAGAAAGTGGTGAGGGGTGGAGATGGGAAAATGTGGCAGGTGGGACCCGTTGGAGTTAGCGGGAATCTCAGAGGATTATGTATTGTATGCGACGGCTGATAGGGTGGAATGTAAGGTCTAGGGGGACTCTGTCTCTGTTGCGACTTGGGAGGAGGAGCAAGGTTGGAACTGAGGGGTACCGATGAGACAGAAATGGGCCTCATCTATGATGGGAGAGGGAAACCCCCGTTCCCTAAAGAATGAGGGCATCTCAGCCCTAGCATGGAACACCTCATCTTGGGCAGAGATGCGGCTTAGACGGAGGAATTGGGAGTGAGGGATAGATTCTTTGCAGTAAGCAGGGTTTGAAGATGTGTAGTTGAGATAGTTGTGGGAGTCAGTGGGTTTGTAATAGACGTCAGTCAATAGTTTACAGTATTTCCTGTGATGGAGACTGTTAGATCAAGAAAGGGGAGGGAGGTGTCGGAGATGGTCCAAGTAAATTTGAGCGCAGGATGAAAATTGGTGGTGAAGTTGATGAAGTCCATGAGTTCTGCATGGGTGCAGGAGCTAGCACCAGGAGGGATAAGATGGAGAACATATTGTTTCTTTCTTCAGAAACCCCTTTGGGCGGAAGGTCCTCTTTAGTTAGCAGCATTAAAAAAGTGCAACAACATAGTCAAGATCATTGCTGGAGTTGCTTAACATCAATTTATTATGGCACAGAAGAAGATTATTCAGTTCACTAGATTAATGGCAGCTACTGTTAGACCCATTTCCCCCTCTCTTTGTATTCCTGAAAATTATTTCTCTAACTCATAGTTATCAACGCTTTAAAAAAAATTATTTTGTCGCTTATCTGCTCTAAGTTGTAATTTAAGTCATTATTGGCCCACCAGCACATCTTTGGGAAGCGGGGGTAAAAAGGGGCACCCAAAGGAAACTCACATGATCACAGAGAGAATACGCAAACTCAGCACAGAGGGTATTGGAAGTTATGCTCAATCCCAGGTCCCTGGAACTGTAAGACAGCTGCATCAATTGCTGCCCAACCATATATCGATACAAAATGCTGGAGTAACTGAAGTCTGAAGAAGGGTCCCGACCCAAAATGTCACCTGTCCATTTTCTCCAGCGATTCTGACTGACCCGCTCAGCTATCCTAGCATTTTGTGTCTATCTTTTTCCTATTTATTACATGCTGGGCCAGCCATTCTGGACTAGTGAAAGAGAGTTACAAGTTCAAATCTCAGCATGGCCGATGGGGAATTTACATTCAAGTAATTATAAATTGAGAGATAAATCTTGTCTCGGCACCATAAAACCATGTCACAGAAAAACCCTGTGATTTGCTACAATCTTTCGCCATTTCTTTTTTCGTAAACAAGCATATGCAATTCCGTGTATCTGCTGCTCCACTGCAAAATTTCCTCAAGGTATGCCCAATTTGTAAAAGTTCTCCTCCTCTCTCCAATGGGATCTCTCTCTCACTGCCCCCCCTCTGTGATTCCTGCTGCTCAATCTGAAGAAGGTTCCTAACTCGAAACGTCAACGTCACCATCAAAAGATGCTACCTGACCTGCCGAGTTACTCCAGCACCCGTGTCTTTTCTAGATTAACTCAGTTCAGGGATGACCAGGGATGAACAATAAATGTTGGCATTGGCGATTACACCCACATAGAAACATAGAAATTAGGTGCAGGAGCAGGCCATTCGGCCCTTCGAGCCTGCACCGCCATTCAATATGATCAGGGCTGATCATCCAACTCAGTATCCTGTACCTGCCTTCTCTCCATACCCCCTGATCTCTTTAGCCACAAGGGCCACATCTAACTCCCTCTTAAATATAGCGAATGAACTGGCCTCAACTACCTTCTGTGGCACATCCCGTTTTAGAACAAAATTAACAAGATCTATAGAAAACAGCCTGGGTTGAAGGTATTCAGTTATGCAGAGAGAGTGCAAAAACTTAAGGCTTTAGCTTTTAAACCAGAGAAGATTAAGGGGAATAAAATCAGAAGAGCTAGAGGAACAGTTAGCAGGTATGCAGCATTTATAGAGAGAGGAACAGTGAACATTCTAGGTCTTTAAAGGTGATCAAGCCAAACCATTACTGTTTCTCTCTCGGCCGATGCTGCCTGACATGGTCAATATTTCTAGCATTTATATCTCAGACATCCAACATCTACAGTTTTAGTTTAGATTTTCAGAGTTAAGGGGAGATTAGATATAAGTGCTGAAAGTCATAAATATTTTATAGCAGTAGAGATTTCAAAACTGATTTTAATGACAGGATAATCAGTGGGCACAGATTTATGATCACGGGTGAACGAATCAGTGAGGAGAAATGTATTGGGACATGCTCCTGGGATGTTGACTGAGGTAAAATGGGCAGCAGAGAAGTGGTTACACAACTTGAAAAGTTAAAGACATTTGCAAGGTTTCAGGTAAAAGCCAGAAGAGTGGAACAAACTGGTGAACTCTTTCCATTTTGATCTTTGATTCCTTTGTAGTGCTGGATTGACGGTCTGAAGGCATCATGAAGAGAAATTGATTATACCTTTAAGAAAATCGATTGGCACCTTTTTTCCCCCCACCATATGATTTTAAACCACTTACAGTCATTTTGATGTCTGGAGAAATGAGGCAAACTTAAGATTAATGGTGCAGTACCAACAAAGGGAGGTGGGTAGGTTCACATTGATGCAATGTTGGAAGCAAACTCTACTGATTGAAAAGCCACAAGAAGACATAGGTGCTAACTGAGGCACAGCCTGGGATTTAACAGTTTTCCTTGTTTTTTTCAAGTCTAGGCTTATTAAGCTTAATAGAATTGCTTATTTCCAGCACTCAAATCTCTAATCATCCAAGGGTTGAAGATGGTGGACCTTATAAAATGTAGCTTTATGAATCACTAGTTGTGCCTCAGTTCGAATACTGTGTTTCTTTCTTCAGGGAGATATTTAATTTTGGTGGAAAAAATTGCAGACGTCAAAGGACAAAAGGACATTTATTGTCACATACACCAATTGGTGCAGTGAAATTTGAGTTACCATGCAGCACACAAATAAGATAAACACAACACTATAGAAGTTAACATAAAACATAAAAACATCCCCCCACAGTGGATATGTTTCCCACTGTGAGGGAAGGCAACAAAGTTCAGTCATCTTCCTCTTGATTAGGTATGTTACAAAACTTACCTTCAGCGGTGCTGCAATTCTACCACTGGCCGTGTGCACGACTTTGGAGCCTTTGAGGAGGGGGGCGGGATTAAAATGCTGTTTTCTCCTGCTTGTCTGCGATATATTTTCTCGGGCTTCTACCTAATGCTGAAAATTCGTTCCGACTGCCGTTCTCGGGAATTAAAAAAAAAAAAACCGCGGGACAATTTCAGCGCTGGAGTAAAATTAAAAGCCACTTCTAACGCCGTAACGCAGGCAACGGAACGGATCTCACGTACGGGGCAAAGCAAGGTAAGTCGTATATTTTTACATATAAACTTGCGGATTGTCAAGGAAGACTCTCTCTAACTTCTACAGGTGCACAGTCGAGAGCATGCTGACCGGTTGCATCGTGGCTTGGTTCGGCAATTTGAGCGCCCTGGAGAGGAAAAGACTACAAAAAGTAGTAAACACTGCCCAGTCCATCATCGGCTCTGAGCTTCCTTCCATCGAGGGGATTTATCGCAGTCGCTGCCTCAAAAAGGCTGGCAGTATCATTAAAGACCCACACCATCCTGGCCACACACTCATCTCCCTGCTACCTTCAGGTAGAAGGTACAGGAGCCTGAAGACTGCAACAACCAGGTTCAGGAATAGTTACTTCCCCTCAGCCATCAGGCTATTAAACCTGGCTCGGACAAAACTCTGATTATTACCAACCACTTCTGTTATTTGCACTATCAGTTTATTTATTCATGTGTGTATATATTTATATCATGGTATATGGACACATTTATCTGTTTTGTAGTAAATGCCTACTATTTTCAGTGTGCTTAAGCAAAGCAAGAATTTCATTGTCCTATACAGGGACACATGACAATAAACTCACTTGAACTCACTTGAACTTGAACTTGAACTTGCTTCTTAGGATGGCTTTAGTCAAAATTTCACATTGCAAAAATGTGATTTGTGCCCCATACGAACCGGCAGTGTTTTTCCTGCCGATATGGGGGTTTAAATTCACCGCAAACTGCAACGTTCCAATCGATCACGTTCCACAAAAACCCACTCGCAAGATGATTAAAATGGCCTTTAATTTACGGGAATTAAACACTAAATTCCTTCCATTTGGCCTATAAATTCATGACAATGAGATTTAAAATCATGTTATATTGTGAATTCTTGTGTGAATGTTATTTGGACACTTAGGCTATTTAAAAATGTTAACCTTTTTTAAAGAAATGGATAAATGTTTAGATCTAGTAATTGAATTTTGTAATTAGCTGCAATTAGGTAACTAACTAATTATATGCTTTAATTTCAGGTCATCCAAGTAAGATTGTTTCATATTTGTTTCAGAATGCTTCAATCTATAATAACTGAAAATGTCTTTCAGTTCTCTTAATTTTTAAGAAAGTTAGGGGCTTTTGACTCCTCGATCACAGCTTTTGAGTTAAGTCAATGGAAAAGCAAGATGCTAATTTCAAAGTATGAAAATGGCCATAACATTTTTAATACTGAAGATATGAAAGTGAATTAGGTGTCAAATTAAACTTCTTTTTATGCTTTATCTGATGGGATAAATTGCAGACTTGAATTTTTAAATCTCAAAATTTTGAAACATTGCTATCTTGATCACCCGTGGTTGGGGCCTATTGAGGCCTCCGCAGTCGCCGCAACGGCGGCCCGATGTTTCAGGCCTTCACGCCGGGATGATGGAGCTCCGGCGTCGGAATGGAAGAACACGCTCAGAGGCTTGGGGTTTCTGAAACGGCCGCTTCCTACTGGAGACCGCGGCTTCCAAAGTCCCAGCTGGGCGGAGCTCCAACACTGGCGATCCACGGCGAAAGATCCCAGGCTCTGCGATGTTAAAGTCAGCATCGCCCACACAAACAATGTGAGGATTGGCAGATACGGTTAAAATGAGGCAGGTCCAGATGGTATATTTTAAAAGTCTACAATGTATATCAAAGTGTGCAAAGAGGCAATTTTCTGCAGCATTGTGATTGGGTGCTGGTTTCTTACCATCGCATAATCCATCGCAGAGAAAATGCATGGACCTGGTGAATGTTTCGCTGAAAACTTACACTCCATCCATCATGGTCTGTTGGCGCTCATGGTTGCTAACCATTTTAACTCTCCTCCCTATCCCCATACCAACCTTTCTGTGCTTTGTCTCCTCCACTGGTAAAATGAGGCCACATCGCAAATGGAACAACAACACCTCGTATTCCACTGGAGCAGCCTATAATCCAATGGTATGAACATTGAATTCTCCAATTTCAGGTAAACACCACCCCTCCACCCTCATCTATCTGGATTCCCCCCACAACCACCACACATACCTTTATTTCTACTCCCTCTGCCCAATTCCTATCCCCTCCTCCGTCCACTCATCTCACAACCCTCCCTACACCCAGTTTTCTACTTTCCTTTCCACCTATTGTCTATCCCTCTGGCTCAACATTTTACTAAGCATCTTCCTTCCTTATCAGAATCCACATCCACACTCTTTTGTTTCCACTTCACCTCCAGCCTTGGTGGCTACCTCCACCCCATCCATCCATCATTCCTCCTCACCTGAACCCACCTATCACTTGCCAGTCCCTCCCTAGACATCTCCCTCACCTCTCTATCAGTTCTCTTTCCTCTACTCCATCAGTCTGAGGATGGATCCTGACCTGAAACATAGTCAAGTCAAGAGTCAAGAGAACTTATTGTCATGTGTCCCAGATAAGACAATGAAATTCTTGCATTGCTGCAGCACCATAGGATATTGTAGTCACAAATACAGATCTGATCAGTGTGTCCATATAACATCTTCTATATTCCTAAAAGTCTGATCCTGACTGCGTTTGGCTCGCTGTGGTGTGATTTCCGAGAGAAAGCCGCCACCTACGGCTGTCATTTTTGGCCACCTCGCTCAGTGCCTCCCTCTGCCTTATGGGACCAGAGGATTTTTCCCATCAATGAAAAATCAGAGAGATATTAATGTTTTTAAAAAAATTGCCATTCTCTCTGCTGCCCCTGCTGGTGGGAGTGGGGAGGGACTATAAAAACCTGAAGTGGCGTGCCTCACTCAGTCTCTGCAAGATGGAGGATGCCAGAGGGTCACGTTTCTCTGAGCTGCGAGTAACACTGAATACATGTCTACTCAACTGTGAGTGCCCTTAATGTGGTTCTAAAATGCTTGCAAAAAGTGTCTATTGTTTCTACAATGCTTGCAGAAAGTGTCTCTAATGGTTCTAAAATGCTTACAGAAAGTGTCTATTGGTTCTAAAATGCTTGCAAAAAGTGTCTATTGGTTCTAAAATGCTTGCAAAAAGTGTCTCTATTGGTTCTAAAATGATTGCAAAGTGTCTCTATTGGTTCTAAAATGCTTGCAAAGTGTCTCTATTGGTTCTAAAATGCTTGCAAAAAGTGTCTCTAATGGTTCTACAATGCTTGCAAAAAGTGTCTATTGGTTCTAAAATGGTTGCAAAAAGTGTCTTTAGTGGTTCTAAAATGGTTGCAAAAAGTGTCTTTAATGGTTCTACAATGCTTCCAGAAAGTGTCTCTAATGGTTCTAAAATGCATGCAAAATGTGTCTATTGGTTCTAAAATGCTTGCAAAAAGCATCTCTATTGGTTCTAACATGCTTGCAAAAAGTGTCTCTATAGGTTCTAACATGCTTGCAAAAAGTGTCTATTGGTTCTAAAATTCTTGCAGAAAGTGTCTCTAATGGTTCTACAATGCTTCCAGAAAGTGTCTCTAATGGTTCTAAAATGCTTGCAAAAAGTGTGTGTATCAGTTCTAAAATGCTTGCAAAAAGTGTCTGTATTGGTTTTCACATGCTTGCAAAAAGTTTCTATTGGTGCTACAATGCATGCAAAAAGTGTCTCTATTGGTTCTAAAATGTTTGCAAAAAGTGTCTATTGGTTCTAAAATGCTTGCAAAAAATGTCTCCTTTGGTTCTAAAATGCTTGCAAAAAGTGTCTGTATTGGTTCTAAAATGCAAAAAGTGTCTATTGGTTCTAACATGCTTGCAAAAAAGTGTCTCTATTGGTTCTAACATGCTTGCAAAAAAGTGTCTCTATTGGTTCTAACATGCTTGCAAAAAAGTGTCTCTATTGGTTCTAACATGCTTTCAAAAAGTGTCTCTATTGGTTCTGAAATGCTTGAAAAAACAGTCTCTATTGTTTCTGAAATGCTTGCAAAAAGAGCCTCTATTGGTTCTAACATGCTTGCAAAAAGTGTCTCTATTGGTTTTAACATTCTTGCAAAAACTCTTTATTGGTTCTAAAATGGTTGCAAAAAGTGTCTATTGGTTCTAAAATGCTTGCAAAAAGTGTCTATTGGTTCTAAAATGCTTGCAAAAAGTCTCTTTTGGTTCTAAAATGCTTGCAAAAAGTGTCTGTATTGGTTCTCACATGCTTGCAAAAAGTCTCTATTGGTTCTGAAATGCTTGGTAAAAGAGTCTCTATTGGTTCTAACATGCTTGCAAAATGTGTCTCTATTGGTTCTAACATGCTTGCAAAAAGTGTTTCTATTTGTTCTACATTGCTTGTAAAAAGTGTCTCTATTGGTTCTAAAATGTTTGCAAAAAGTGTCTCTATTGGTTCCAAAATGCTTGCAAAAAGTGTCTCTATTGGTTCCAAAATGCTTGCAAAAAGTGTCGCTATTGGTTCCAAAATGGCTGCAAAAAGTGGCTATCTGTTCTAAAATGCATGCAAAAAATGGCTATTGGTTCTAAAATGTTTGCAAAAAGTGTCTCTATTGGTTCTAAAATGGTTGCAAAAAGTGTCTCTATTGGTTCTAAAATTGTTGCAAAAAGTGTCGCTATTGGTTCTAAAATGGTTGCAGAAAGTGTCTCTATTGGTTCTAAAATGATTGCAAAAAGTGTCTCTATTGGTTCTAAACTGCTTGCAAAAAGTGTCTCTATTGGTTCTAAAATGCTTGCAAAAAGTGTCGCTATTGGTTCCAAAATGGTTGCAAAAAGTGGCTATTGGTTCTAAAATGTTTGCAAAAAGTGGCTATTTGTTCTAAAATGTTTGCAAATATTGTCTCTATTGGTTCTAAAATGGTTGCAAAAAGTGTCGCCATTGGTTCTAAAATGCTTGCAGAAAATGTCTCTATTGGTTCTAAAATGATTGCAGAAAGTGTCTATTGGTTCTAAAATGCTTGCAAAAAGGGTCTCTTGCTTCTAAAAGGTGTGTGTGCATTCGTCTGTCTGCGTGCATATGTGTGAGTGTCTGTGTCGTGTAAGTGTCTGTGGGTGATTGTCTGTGTTTGTGTCTGTGTATGAGTGTGTGTTTGTGTATGAGTGTGTGTTTATATGTGAGTGTTTGTGTCTGTGAATGTGTGTGAGTGTTTGACTATGTCTCTGTGTATGAGTGTCTGTCTGTGTGTCTGTATGTGTGTCTGTGAGTGTGTGGCTGCATGAGTGTCTGAGTATCTGTGTGAGTGTGTGTACGTGTTTGTGAATATGTGTGTATTTCTGTGTGAGTGTGTCTTTGTGTGGGTGTCTGTCTGTGTGTGTCTGTCTGCATGTGTGTGAGTGTGTCCGTGTGAGTGTCTGTGTGCGCGTGTGTGTGTGTGTACTCTGCTTGAAATGCTGTGAAATTGGCTTGGAGTGCTGTGAGGTCGGACTTTCAGCCTGCACTCCATGACCGCTTAATCTCTCTATATTAAAATTTTATATCAAAAGCAAAGTGTTATCAAGAGGCAGTGATCAGCAGAACACAGCAAGAGACACAACAAAAAAAAACTTAATAAATCTCATCTTTAACATTTAAATTGGTGTTGTATTATGTCATTCACGTTTTAAACTTTAATAAATCATTTTTCCACTTACCATGCCTGCGTGCTCTTCATCACAATAGTAACCTAATAGGCAGGAATGGTTGCGCTGTCGGAGAGCCACTAGAGTGCATGGGGGGGGGGGGGTGGCGGGGAGATGGACTGAATGCATGTGGGGCGGGGAATGGCATGGAGCAGAATGGGGGGTGAAGGGAGGACGGGTGACTGAGTGAACTGCCACCACCAGCCATGAGTGACTGGGCTGCCAGCCCACCAACCATGAGTAAGTGAAATGCCAGCCCACCAGCTGTAAGTGACTGAAGTGCCAGCCCACCACCCATGACTTAGTGAACTGCAAGCCCACCAGCCATGACTCACTGAACTGCAAGTCCAAAAAACCATTCAGTCCACAATGTCCATACTAGACCTCTGGAAACCAGTCCCTTCAGCACACAACAACCTGAGTGACTGAGCTTCCCGGCCAGAGTGACTGAGCTGCCTGGCCAGAGTGACTGAGGTGCCCGGCCAGAGTGTCTGAGCTGCCAGCCCAAGAATCCATTCGGCCCACAATGTCCATACTAGCCCTCTGGAAACCAGTCCCTTTGACCCACAACACACATACTAGCACTCCAGAAAGCCGTGTGAAGCTGGGACCCAACGGATTCCACTTAGTCTAGTAGAATATATATATACACACATCAATAAACAGATGAAGTGCAATAGGCTGTCATTGTTCAGAGTTTGTTTGAAGTTGTGTTTAATAGTCTGATGGCTTGGGGAAATAGTTGTTCCTGAACCTGGATGTTGCAGATTTCAGGCCCTGTATTCCATTCTTTTCACAGATGCTCCCTAATTTGCTGAGTTTCTCCAGCACTTTGCTCTTTGAACAACTTAACTAACAGCTACAGGAAGGTTGGAGGTGCAGGAACGAGAAAATTACTGTGAAGGTAAACTGGTTGCCGAACGGTCTGCATACTTGATGTCTCTGATGTGTGGTGGGAGGGGTGGGGTGGAGATTGGTGAAGGATAATGAACAAAGGTGCTGATGAAGCCTCAAGCAAATCATTCAAACAAAGTTGGCAACCCAAGCCTGACATCACTGACAAATGTTTCAAAAATGTCCTATGTTTAGTATGTTCAACCTATCATCCATTAAGAAAACAACAAAAGGATGACCATAAATTTCCGAGCAACAATTATTATCCAGTGAATAAAATGATTTAGTGTTGGCAATGTTACTGAAGCTTGACTGCAACCTTGGACACTCTGAAGCTTGTAAAAGAGTATCTTTATTCCCTCAAAATGAATACTCAAGAGAGGGGTTTAAGGTTGTAATTTATATCACCAGACTTCTGCTCGCAGCAAGACCTATTTGGTCATGGTGCACTAGTTTCAGATCCATAGTATTAAATAATCCCTCCCCAATCCTAGTTTGCTTTTATCTTGTGCCTGAGATGGGAGATATTCAATTATAGGAAGCAAACATAGCCTGAGGCACATTACAAAGAACAGATATACGAGGTGCATCAAGTTCATTTATCTAAACTTTGAATACGATACCATAATGATAGAAAAAATAACGCTGACCTGTCAATATGCACACTAATAGAATCAAAATATGTTAAAATCACATATCATTTAAATACATGAGTTCTTACAATATAAAGGAGCCCATTCGCCTCATCAAGTCAGTATATCGCTCACAGCGCCAGGGATCCAGGCTCGGTCCTGACTTCAGGCACTGTCAGTGTGGAGTTTGTACATTCTTCCTGTGACTGCATCGGTTTCCTCCGGGTCGTCTGGTTTCCACCCATATTCCAAAGATGTGCAGGTTTGTAGGTTAATTGGCCTCTGTAAATTGCCCCTAACGTGTAGTGGAATAACTGGTGTGAACTGGTGATCAATGGTGGGCAGAGGAGGCAATCGGCCTACTTCAGCTTGGCTCTAAGGTTAAGGTTATTATTTTAGTTTAGCTTAGTTTAGTTTAGAGATACAGTGGGAAATAGACCCTTTGGCCCACCGCCTTCCCGCCGACCAGCGATCACGCATACACCAGTTCTATCCTAAACACTACAGACAATTCACAGAAACCAACCAACCTACAAATCTTTGGAATGTGGGAGGAAACTGAAACACCTGGAGAAAACCCACTCGGCCACAGGGAGAACGTACAAACTCCGTTATGCCTCCTTGTTCAGGCCTCACCAACGAGGAACTGATTATCCACACAAACAATTCTCCCCATCATTTTTAAAACCTCAATTAGTCACCACTCAATCTCCTGTGATTAACTCTATTTACCAGAGATGCTTACTTTAATTTAGATTAGTTTAGAGATGCAGCATGGAAAGAGGCCCTTCATCCCACCGAGTCCATGCTGACCATTGATCACCGTTCACATTAGTTGTGTGTTATCCCACGTTCTCATTCACCCCCTACACACTGAGGACAATGTTACAGAGGCCAATTAACCCACAAATCTGCATGCCTTCGGGATGTGGAGGAAACCAGAGCACCTGGAGGAAACCGAGAGAGTCACCGAGAGAACGTGCAAACTCCATGCAGATAGAATGGAAAGTCAGGACCAAACCCAGGTCTGTGGTGCTGTGAGACAGCATCTCTACCCAATTCCATTCTTAGCCTCAGTGCTCGTCCAGTGTGTTTAATGTCTACCCATTCCATGGGCCTAACTTGCAACAGGCAGCAATGAACATGCTATTTCTTCCAACCAAATCCCTCACAATCCTACACAATATCACTGTGAGCTCCTTGATTGAATGGGAATATCTCCTGTGCCACAAGTCTCTGATTTGGAGCTTTCTAACACTGGATTCAGACTCCTGATGGCTTTTGTGACCTTGCTGTAACATGCAAGAATGCTGGGCTACTCTGGCATTCCAACTGTGGTCTGCCTAGCTCTGCTAGAAATATATCACAGCTAATGTCAGCATGCCCTATTTCTTAAAATACATCATACATATGGGCTTCCTTGAGAGCTTTATTTACTCCTGTTTTCAAAAGATTATGCATTTAAAATGCTGGGTTTAGGCAGTTAAATAGAGAAGATCTATTTCCAGTGGAATCTGGGTCATTACCAAGGGACAGAGTTAAGAATTTTCATTGCACCCTGGTGTATATGGCAATAAACAAATCTGAACCTGAATCTGAGGAGGGAGAAATGTATTTTACACAGGAATATTTATTATCTGGAATGCACTGCCTGCAAGCAAACACAACAGAAACTTATAAAGTAGATTGGACACATATTTGAAGACAAATGTTAACGAGGAAAGAAGCAGCAAATGGGAGTAGTTGGATGGCTCTTGGAAAGAGCTGGTAGAGGGACAAGTGAGGGGAGCACAAAGGTTGTATGATGCAATGCTGAATGGTGTCATGATCACAGGGGAACATATTGACTTGGGGTAAATTGTGTTAAACAGAGATAAGCCATTTCTCATTTTAATTTCCATGAAAGTAATTGAAATAATTTTAGTTTTATCTTTTTATTCACAGGATGGTGCTGGCAATGGTATGCTGGTGAGACATATTCTGACCAGGAAAGGAGGTCGGAGACTATAGTGAACCAAATGGGTTTTCACAATGTGTAGGAAGGAACTGCAGAAGGTAGATAAAATTGCTGGAGAAACTCAGCGGGTGCAGCAGCATCTATGATGGAGCGAAGGAAATAGGCAACGTTTCGTGCCGAAACCCTTCTTCAGACTGGAACTGCAGATGCAGGTTTAAACCGAAGATAGTCACAAAATGCTGGAGTAACTCAGCGGGCCAGGCAGCGACTCTATATCGAGTCGAGACCCTTCTTCAGACTGAAAAAAAGTCTCAAACGTCTGAAGAAGGGTCTCGACCCGAAACATTACCCATTCCTCCTCTCCAGGATTTTCACAATGGTTCAGTCTTCTCTTGGCATTATTGTTGAATGATTTTATTTAATTCCTTGCATTTATATTCCTCAGCTTCCCTGGTGGACTTTTAGCTCATTTCTCTAGTTACAGAGAAAGGTTGAATAAATTTAGCTCATTTCTCTAGTTACAGAGAAAGGTTGAATAAGTTAGGTCTTTATTCTCTGGAGCGCAGAAGGTTAAGGGGGGACTTGATAGAGGTCTTTAAAATGATGAGAGGGATAGACAGAGTTGATATGGACAAGCTTTTCCCTTTGAGAATAGGGAAGATTCAAACAAGAGGACATGACTTCAGAATTAAGGGACAGAAGTTTAGGGGTAACATGAGGGGGAACTTCTTTACTCAGAGAGTGGTAGCGGTGTGGAATGAGCTTCCAGTGGAAGTGGTGGAGGCAGGTTCGTTGGTATCATTTAAAAATAAATTGGATAGGCATATGGATGAGAAGGGAATGGAGGGTTATGGTATGAGTGCAGGCAGGTGGGACTAAGGGAAAATAATTGTTCGGCACGGACTTGTAGGGCCGAGATGGCCTGTTTCCGTGCTGTAATTGTTATATGGTTATATGGTTAATGTGCCGGGGGTTCGGTTGTCATTACAGTAACTTAGTCACAGTGCTGTTATGACCATGAGAGAGCTTGTGAGATATGTGTAATGGAAAGTGGTTTGACATTGACCATTGTACACTAGTGCAATATTACTCACAGGTTTTCATATTCTTCCTCACCCTTCTACACAGACTGTACCCAAGTGTATACAGTGCATTCAGCAAGTATTCAGACCCCTTCACTTTTTCAACATTCTGTTACTTTACAGCCTTATTTTAAAATGGATTAAATTCATTTTTTTAAATCATCAATCTACACACAATACCCCAGAATGAAGAAGCTAAAACAGGTGTTTAGAAATTTTTGGAAAGTAATTAAAAATAAATAACTGAAATATCACATTTACATAAGTATTCAGACCCTTTGCTATGACACTCAAAATTGAGCTTAGGTGCATTCTGTTTCCATTGATTATCCTTGAGATGTTTCTACAACTTGTTTGTAGTCCACCAGTGGTAAATTAAATTGATTGTACATGATTTGGAAAGGCACACACCTACCTATATAAGGTCCCACAGTTGACAGTGCATGTCAGAGCAAAAACCAAGCCATGAAGACAAAGGAATTGTCCGTGGACCTCCAAGAGAGGATTGTGTCGTGACACAGATCTGGGGAAAGGTATAAAACAATTTCTGCAGCATTGCATGTTCCGAAGAGCACAGTGGCCTCCGTCATTCTTAAATGGAAGAATTTTGGAACCACCAGGACTCTCCATAGAGCTGGCCACCCGGCCAAACTGAGCAATCGGGGGAGAAGGGCCTTGGTCAGGGAGGTGACCAAGAACCCGATGGTCACTCTGACATAGCTCCAGTTCTTTTGTGGAGATAAAAGAACCTTCCAGAAGGACAACTATATCTGCAGCACTGCTATTGAGGGAGTGCAGCGTATTCCTGCTATTGAGGGAGTGCAGCGTAGGTTTACAAGGTTAATTCCCGGGATGGCGGGACTGTCATATGCTGAGAGAATGGAGCAGCTGGGCTTGTACACTCTGGAGTGTAGAAGGATGAGGGGGATCTCATTGAAACATGTAAGATTGTTAAGGGCTTGGACACGCTAGAGGCAGGAAACATGTTCCCGATGTTGGGGGAGTCCAGAACTAAGGGGCCACAGTTTAAGAATAAGGAGTAAGCCGTTTAGAACAGAGACAAGGAAACACTTTTTCTCACAGAGAGTGGTGAGTCTGTGGAATTCTCTGCCTCAGAGGGCGGTGGAGGCAGGTTCTTTGGATGCTTTCAAGTGAGAGCTAGATAGGGCTCTTAAAAATAGCGGAGTCAGGGGATATGGGGAGAAGGCAGGAACGGGGTACTGATTGGGGATGATCAGCTTTTTTATTATGGGATATTGTGTGTAGATTGATGATAAAAAAAATGAATTTAATCCATTTTAGATTAAGTGTAACATAACAAAATGTGGAAAAAGTGAAGAGGTTTGAACACTTTCTGAATGCACTATATATATTGTGCTCTGCTCCTCGTCGGTTCCTTGTCTTGTGTGTGTTTCTTAGTATCTATTGTGAATGTATTTCTGTGCACCGTATTGGAATTTTCTAATTCACAGCTAAAAAAAAAATCGCTATTTTATACATTGATTACAGTTGAGTGTTTTGTATTCTTGATTAAATCTGGTCGACAAGGCAACATTTAATATTATGTAGATTATTTTTCAGATAAACTAGTGTTACAGTGGTATATTCAATATCACGCAATAACCGCAATAACCATCCGCAATAACCTACCTGACCTCCCGGTGGCTCAGCACTTCAACTCCCCCTCCCATTCCCAATCCGACCTCTCTGTCCTGGGTCTCCTCCATTGCCAGAGTGAGCAACAGCGGAAATTGGAGGAACAGCACCTCATATTCCGTCTGGGGACCTTGCGTCCTTATGGCATTAACATTGAATTCTCCCAATTTGGCTAGCCCTTGCTGTCTCCTCCCCTTCCTTAACCCTCTAGCTGTCTCCTCCCACCCTCCCATCCGCCCGCCCTCGGGCTCCTCCTCCTCCTCCCCTTTTCCTTCTTTCTTTCCCCCACCCCCCATCAGTCTGAAGAAGGGTTTCGGCCCGAAACGTCGCCTATTTCCTTCGCTCCATAGATGCTGCTGCACCCGCTGAGTTTCCCCAGTAATTTTGTGTACCTTCGATATTCCAGCATCTGCAGTTCCCTTTTGAACACTTATTCAATATCCTAAATCACTTTGCCTTTGTCCGAATCAACCACCACCTTTCCACCCCTCTTTCCACCAACCCCTGCAGCATGAGATGAGTTTAGGTTGTGCCACTGTGCCGCCCCTTGTTGAGCAAACCCATTCAGTATTCCCACTGGCATCCGGGAGAACTCGATGGTCAACCGCTCGGTCTGGAGAAGCCAGGTCAAGGTCAGGGGATTCACTGCAGAGATGCCAGTTGTGGGCAGCACAGTAACGCAGCAGTAGGGTTCGATCTTCACTATGGTTGCTGTCCGTACAGTGTTTGTACGTTTTCCCTGTGATCGCGTGGGTTTTCTCCGAATGCTCCGGTTTCTTCCCACACTCCAAAGACGTACAGGTTTGGCGGTTAATTGACTTCGGTAAAATTGCAAATTGTCCCTAGTGTGTAGGATAGTGCAAGTGTATGGGGTGATCACTGGTTGGCACGGACTTGATTGTCCGAAGGGCCTGTTTCCATGCTGTATCTCTAAAGTAAAGTCTAAAGATCTTATAGGTTGTGATGTTCAAAGGAGTTGTGATGTTCAAGACAATAGGTTGTGATGTTCAAAGGAGTCATGAAGCAGGGTGAACTCAGCATATATCTGACAGCAGCAGCTTGGGAGGATCCTCCAATTTCTCGCACTCCACCGCTAAGCTCAACTGACTGGTTTCATCTGTCATGGCATAGAACACATCTTCCATTATGCATTTTTGAGCTGCCTAGGTCATTGCTTTCTCTAAGGAAAGGATGAAACAAGGAGGAGGATAAATTGGAACCTCAAAGGCAACACCTCAACAGTGCTGCACTCGCTAGGCCTGAGACTGATATACATTTGTGGGGGCGCTGCAAGCCGGCAGCCCTGCCAGCAGCGTGTTAGTTTTTTCTACTTTTTTTGTTTTTTTAGTGTGTTTTAATGTATGTTTTTAATGTTTCTCTGTGTGTCTTGTGTGGGGGGTGGTGTGGGGGGGTAAGGGGGAAACCATTTTGGTCGCCTCCCCCTTGGCCTAACATCGAGGATTGGTGCGGCCTTTCCCGGAGATGCGCCCGGGGCTTCAGCTGCGGACGCAGCGTGGACTCTCGTCGCGGAGCGGGCGAGCCCTCGCCGGGGCTCGCTGGAGAGGAGCGCTTCATTCGTTGGCCCCCGGCAGCCTGGCGCAGCGTCCTGGGCCTGGGACCCTTCATTGGGTACCCGGGAGAAGAGCTCTGACCGCTGGTCCGCGGCCAACTTCTACCGCGGGCGTGGCGTGGATTTACCATCGCTGGGGATCCCTGGAGAGGACCGGCCCTGCGGTCTGCGGTGCTTCTGGCTGCAGCGCGGCGGGAACTTTAATTCTTCGATCGCCGGCCTGCGACCTACACCGACCTGAAGCCACGGTCTCCATTGGGGGAGGCACCGATTCAGGACTTACCTGGACTTTTACCTTGTCTACTCATCTGGACACCCACAGCAGCGGCTGCAGAGAGTTGAGGTCCCGACCACGGGGGGAAATGGAGGAGGACTGGCCAAATTTTGTGCCTTCCGCCACAGTGATGAATGCTGTGGTGGATGTTTATGTTAAATTTTTATTGCGTGTTTGTGTGTTCTTTTTCATTGTACCGCTGCTGGCAAATTCATTTCACTTGTACTTTATGTGCAGGTGATGAATAAAACTGATTGTGATTGTGATTTCATTCTCAATCACCTGTGTTCAAACGTTGCCATCTTGCATAACTCTGACAGGAAATCTTTGGCCTATTTATAAACAAAACACAAAGTGCTGGAATAACTCATTGGGTCAGGCAGCATCTGTGGAGGGCTTTTCAGGTCTGGGCCCTTCTTCAGGCCTATTTACAAACAAATGTATTTAAAACTTTACTGCTTGACTTCCATCACACACAATTCATCCATTTCCCCAGCCATGGCTTACTTACCTACTCTCCCAAATGACCTATGTCTAGGATTTAAAATGTCCATCCTTGTGTTCAAATCTGTGGACCTGCCATCCTTATCTACAGCACTGCACCAATGCTGCCCCTCCTTTTTGTCCTTGAGACTCTTGAAAGGCGCCCATAAATAAAATGTATTATTATTATTATTATTATTATTATTATTATTATATTTGAGTCCCTTACCACATCATCGAAGACCATGTCTTCCTCTAAATTACAGCTCTCTCCCTAACCTTTCCATCTCACTTTCTAACTTCAGAGTTCATTAAAACCCATTCCTTTTCCTTTGTCACCTGCGCTAATATTTCCTTTGTTGATTCAGCACCTATTCTCCTTTATAATCTCCACTATTTTTCCATGTTAACATGCTGTAATAGAATATATAGAATTAGAAAGGTCTTTCACCTCTGATGAATGATCATTACATTGAAATGCTGCCCAGGGTTCCCTTTTATAACACTGCCTATTCACAATATTTACAGTTTTTATTTCAGATTCATAGCAGTGGTCCTGTCTAGACTTCCAATGAAACCTATCTGTTATTACAGCTTTGACATTACAATGATGTTTGAGCTATCAATGAGGACAGTAAAGGAGTCTCAAGTGTATCAATCTGCTCCGTGGAACAAATGTCCAGTGGGCTGGATAACATACATACCAGGTGGCAGGTTAGCATTGATCTAATTTGCTACTAATTTACATTCTTTGTGTTGCAATATTGAGGATGACAGTGAGATTGGAGAAATAATGGAATGGAAGCAAGTTCAATTAACATAAGAAATTCTACAAAAGGAAATGGAGCAGGAACCTACTACAATATCCAGCAAGATATTGTCACTAGATACAAGGAATTGCAAATGCTAGTTTACACAAAAGGACACAAAGTGCTAGAGTAACATAGGACCAGGCAGCATCTCTTGCTAGGTGATGTCTCCGGCCGGGACCCTTCTTCACGTTCAGTCTGGAGAAAGATCCCGACCCGAAACGTCACCTGTGCCAAAGTGGTAGAGTTGTTGCCTTTGCCCCTGTCTCACTTATGCCCCTGTCCCACTTAGGAAACCTGAACGGAAACCTCTGGAGACTTTGCACCCCACCCAAGGTTTCCGTGCGGTTCCCGAAGGTTTTTGTCAGTCTCCCTACCTGCTTCCACTACCTGCAACCTCCGGCAACCACCTGCAACCTCCGGGAACCGCACGGAAACCTTGGGTGGGACGCAAAGTCTCCAGAGTTTTCTGTTCAGGTTTCCTAAGTGGGACAGGGGCATTACAGTGCTAGAGACCCGTGTTCAATCCTGACTATGTGTACTGTCTGTATGGAGTTTGTACATTCTCCCTGTGACCATGTGGGTTTTCTCTCTGTGCTTAGGTTTCCTCCCACACTCCAAAGATGTGCAGATTTGTAGGTTAATTGGGTTCTGTAAATTACCGCAGTGCGCAGGATAGAACAAGTGTATGGTAATCTCTAGTCGGTGTGGACTTAGTGGGCCAAAGGGCTTGTTTCCACACTATATCTCTAAACTAAACTCAACCTTCAACTTAGTCAAGAGCAAAGTGACCGCAGGTTACTTGTCCTACAACCATTTGTTTCAAGAAGTTTCTCCTCATCTCAGTTATAAGTGGCTGACCTTAAATAATCCTTAAGTATCTGCTGTGAAATCTGAAATATTGTTAGCCATGAGATGAATTATAACATATAATTTGAAATGCAATTACTGTTGCATAAGAGAGAAGCACAATTCTAATAATAATAATGCAGTATTCTACAAACACCAGGTTTCAAAAGCTGTCACCATTTTCACATACCTCCATTGTCAGATGAATTACTCTCAGATTCTCTGTCATGCTGACTGCTGGTGTTGTCTGACATGACGGGCACTGGTGAGATCAAGGTAGGAATGACATGGGGTGTTGCAATCGGCGTTGTTCTAGCAGGGTTTGTAGTCTCAGTTGCAGTGAAAACCGGAATGCAGCTCACATTGTTAAGGCCGTCAACACATTCAAAACCCATGGGGCAAGAGTAGATGAAACAATCATTGTAATTTTGCTCACAATTTACTCCCTGAAACGAAAAGGAACAAACATTGAGCTGTTCACAAACAAGTCAGTCTCGAGTATTTTAACAAGGTTTGTGGCTGCTGATAATCAGCGTTAACGTGTGGCTTATAAATTTAATAACAGCAAATTCTTCTCTTCTGCTAATTGTTATTTGTTTTAAAGAGATGACATGCTCAAAAAGTTCTTTTTTTTTGTAGATGCTGACTGACCTACTGTGTAATATCAACACCTCCTGCTCTTATATCTGAGCCTTGGCCTGATAGCTAGGAATTACTTGCTTACATTTATAAACTAAACTATTGCAATGTCATTAAAATTCCCAGACACTTCACCACCACATGCTGAGATTTATAATGGGAGATTATCATGAGGAAGGATGACTCAGTTGAAGCCAATCTCACTCCTCTCAATGGTTTTAACGCAGTTTATACGTTGACCGTATAAACCATTGTGGTGCGTTGCAGGCATAAAGTACAACAATTTCTTATTGAGTGTTTCGGGCTCTTGGCTATCAGAATACTTTAATCAGACATATCTACGAGCGGCTATTACTGCAATTCTCCGAGTTCGAATTGGGGGAAACTCGGGAGAACTCTTGAATTAGCTCGTACAGTGGGATAGCCGCATTATCTACCTGAGTAAATTTATTCCGGGCTTCAGTGAAATATCAGCCCCGCTGCCCCAGGTTACCCTCAAAGACACTGCTTGGGCCTGGCGTGAGCAACCCGGTCATTTAGGATCAAAATAGGCGAGAGTAGGAGCACAAGACATTGCTGCTTTGGGCTGTCCCACTGTACGAGCTAATTCAAGAGCTCTCCCGAGTTAAAAAAAAAAATCAAACTCGTGGTAAGCACGTAGAATGTATGTAGCGGGTACGTCGGAGCTCGGGACGTCTCTTAGCAGCTCGTAGTCTGAAGACTGAGCAAGTCTGTGGGTGCTGGGAGCTCGTTGATGGCACTGGTTTTCACCGGATCAGTTTGTTAGCCCGTCCTTATGGGGCTGTCCCACTGTACGAGCTAATTCAAGAGTTCTCCCGAGTTTCCCCTGATTCGAACTCGGAGAATTACGGAAATGGCTGCTCGTAGGTACTCGGGGCCCTCATGCATATTTTTGAACATGTTGAAAAATGTTCACGAGTCTTCACGAGTTTACCGCGTTTCTCGAGTACCTGCCGTTAGTGTTACGAGCCGCTAAGAGACGTCCCGATCTCCGACGTACCCGCGACCTACATTCTACGTGCTTACCACGAGTTTGATTTTTTTTTTAACTTGGGAGAGCTCTTGAATTAGCTCGTACAGTGGGACAGCCCCTTCACAAAGACCTCCTAGGACCTCGTGTCGACCATGCTGTGAGTATGAGACGAGGGCAAACTCTTCTAAACTCGCCAGTTAGGTCGCTGCAGTGGGACTGGCCTAACACTATATTCTACATTCTATTTATATTCATGTTTGCACCACTTGATGTACTCATGGATAGTGTAATTTATCTGAATACCACACAAAACAACGATTTTTACTGAATCTCAATGCATGTGACAATAATAAATGAATGCACCAATATGAGCCTCAAACCTTGCTCTATTCAGCATACATTATCACTCACCCACCGAACATTTACCATGAGGACATTAGCAGAAGTACACCATTTATCTCATTGTCCCCTATCCTCCATTGCAAGAGATCTGGGGTGTTTTATCTTAATGTCACCCTACGTTTCTGCACCAAATGCATACCCCCGTTATTTCCCTAATGTCGATGAATCGAACAAATATAATAATCTATTGATCTCTTTCTTGAACATACTCAGTGATTAAGCATTCATAGCCATAGGGCAGGGAATTCCAAAAACTTACCACCCTCTACAAAACTGATTGCAGTTAAAATAAGCCTGTTCCCTCATGCAATCCCTAGTTCTAGACACACCAGTTGGGAGATTAAGTTTATCTACATCTACGCTGTCAAACCCCATTCACATTCAATGTTATTCGTAGAGTTAAACCCTCTAGTATTTGATATTTCCATCCCGGGGAAAAGGTTCTGACTACCTACCCTATCCAAGTCCCTCATAAATGTATATACTTCTGTCAGGTCTCTTCTCAACTCTGGCATCCCAGAGAATACAATCCAAGTCTGCCCAACCTCTCCTTTAATCAAGACATTGTTCTGGTAAACCTCTTTACCCTTTCCAAAGCCTGTGCATCCTTCTTGGAAAAGGACAACCAAAACACATGCAACACTCCAAATACAGCCCAACCAAAGTCCTACAAAGCAGCATCATGGCTTCTTGACTTGTATACTTAATGATTCAACCAATGAAGGCAAACATAACATTTGCCTTCTTTACAATTCTACCATTTATAACCTTTCTAACAATTAAAAAATTATGAAACATTAAAAAAAACCCATAGCAAATACTTGTCTTTGACAATCTTTTTCTATTCAAGCAATGCACTGACAGGAGGTGATGTTCCTGACACAAATTCAGCAGATAGAATCCTCAGTTAATGATGAGGACATGCCATAGGTTCACATTCTGCCTGAGACATCACTGATAAACAGTGCACTGATCAGAGTGATGAACCTGCATTGATGCATCTACAACATAGAACCATAGAACCATAGAAAATAGGTGCAGGAGTAGGCAATTCGGCCCTTCGAGCCTGCACCGCCATTCAATATGATCATGGCTGATCATCCAACTCCGTATCCTGTACCTGCTTTCTCTCCATACCCCCTGATCCCTTTAGCCACAAGGGTCACATCTAACTCCCTCTTAAATATAGCCAATTAACTGGCCTCAACTACCTTCTGCGGCAGATAATTCCAGAGATTCACCACTGTGTGAAAAATGTTTTCCTCATCTCGGTCCTAAAAGATTTCCCCCTTATCCTTAAACTGTGACCCCTTGTTCTGGACTTCCCCAACATCTGGAACAATCTTCCTGCATCTAGCCTGTCCAACCCCTTAAGAATTTTGTAAGTTTCTATAAGATCCCCCCTCAATCTTCTAAATTCTAGCGAGTACAAGCCAAGTCTATCCAGTCTTTCTTCATATGAAAGTCCTGACATCCCAGGAATCAGTCTGGTGAACCTTCTCTGTACTCCCTCTATGGCAAGAATGTCTTTCCTCGGATTAGGAGACCAAAAGTGTACGCAATACTCCAGGTGTGGTCTCACCAAGACCCTGTACAACTGCAGTAGAACCTCCCTGCTCCTATACTCAAATCCTTTTGCTATGAATGCTAACATACCATTTGCTTTCTTCACTGCCTGCTGCACCTGCATGCCTACTTTTAATGACTGGTGTACCATGACACCCAGGTCTCGTTGCAGATATCCAGGATCCATAATACAAAGATTTATGAACCAAAGGGGTGAAGGGTGATTTCATAACATTATTATGATGAGGAATTTGCTGCTTGTGAGGATAAATTTGTCAAATGAAATAATAGATTTCAGCTAATTAGGAAAAATCAGGGAGATACAAGCAACTGCAGATGCTGGTTTACAAAAAAAAAAAAAAACACTGGACTCTCGACCCGAAACATCATCCATTCCTTCTCTCCAGAGATGCTGCCGGTCCTGCTGAGTTACTCCTGCATTTTGTGTCCATCTTCAGATGACGTTGCGCGCTCCAGACGGCTGTGCGGGCGCATGATGACGTGCTCGACTCTCGCGGGACCGTCGCGCGACAGTCACTACCAGCCTGTCGCGAAAGTGACGGCCCAAATGGGACAGGCCCTTTAGTCAGGATAGATTTCTTGAAAACATGGATAAGTGACATTTCAGGTTGGGATCCATCTTCAGTCTGATGAAGGGTCCCGACCCAAGACGTCACCTTTACATGTCCTTCAGAGATGATACCTGAGTTACTCCAGCTCTTTGTGTAATATTTCCAGGGAACCAGTGGATCTAACTTCTTTCAAAGAGCTAGTATAGAGCTGATGGCTACCTGGTCTCTTTCTACGGTGTATTCTTTCTGGGATTCTTTCCAGTTTCCTCTCTTCCCTCTTTGGTGTGAAATTGTTCAGTGGTTACTTTTCAGGTAAGGAATGTCTGCATGTTGTTCATCAGTGCAGGGCACCACTATCTAACAATTAATGCATGGATGTGGACAACTCGGGGAAAACAATTGGAATGAAAATCTCAGTTCAGTCTAGTTCAGTTCAGTTTAGTTTATTGACAAGTGCTTTTACCTCTTCCACCTCGCTAACTATGATCACTGCCTACTCAACACGAACCTGACTGACTAACTCCGAACATAACAGATGCGGGTTGACCCGCTGAGTTCCTCCAGCAATTTGTTTTTTTTTGCTCAAGATTCCAGCATCTGCTGTCTCTTGTATCTCCATTTAGACTGACTGGCTCATCACTGACTACAATCATAAAAGACTGATCAGCTTTGTGTTCATGGACACAGAAAATGTTAAAAGATCTTCATGCTGAATGCTGTCAGAGGGGGCGCTGTCCTGTGCACGGCTGCCCAGCCAGCAGCTGTCTGTCTCTTCATCTTTTAATTTTAATTTTAAGTTAGTTAAAGTGTTTTGTTGGAGTTCTAGACTTTTTTTATGTGGGGGGTGGGGGGGGTGGGGGGGGGGGGGGGGGGGGGGGGGGGGGGGGAGAAGGGGGAAACTACCTTTCAGGGTCCCTACCTGGCCGGAGAGGCAGCTTTTCTCCGGGCTGCAGCTTCGACCCGTCCTCGCGGCCTACCAGCGGGCCTGGAGCGGCGTTTCCTGTCGGGGACCGCCCAGAACCTCGGCTTCGGCGGCGGTACAGCGCTGGAGCGCTATCGTGGAGCGGGCGATGCCTTGCCTGGGTCGCCGCGCTGGAGCTCCGGTGAGCTGAGACCGCCAGGAACAACATCGCGCAGCTGCGGGTCTGAGGAGCGGCCAGCTGTGGGCGGCGGCGCTGACTTTACACCGGGAGCCTGGGATCTCGCGACGAGATCGCCAGTTGTAGAGCTCCAACCGGCGCGGCCTCGTCGGCTTTGAAAGCCGCGGCCTCCAGTGCGGAAGCGACCGTTCCAGGATTCCCAAGCCGCTGGGAGGACTCTCCCGACGCCGGAGCGCCACCACCCGGCGAGAACAGCCAGGAACATCGGGCCTCCGTAGAGGCAACTGTGGATGCCTCAATAGGCCCGACTATGGGTGAACTGGGGTTGGGGACTGGACTTTGTGCCTTCCCTCATGGTGGGAGCCATTGTGGGGGGATGTTCTATGTGTTTAAGACTCTCATTGGTGTTATGTCTGTATTCATTTTTTGTGTGCTGCAAAATGGCAAAAAGCATTTCACTTCACTACACCTAGGTGTATGTGAATGTGACTAATAAAATACCTTTGATACCTTTGATGATGAATAACCTGACTGATTGCAGAAAATAAAGTGGATTAAAGTTTGACAAATTGATAAGATTGTTTTCTCCTTTCTTCACTGAAGGTTTGACTATTTTATTTCTTTGATTACTATTTTTATCTCTGATATTCAGTTCTACATATCATTTTAGTTTTCCTGTTGCGGCCTACAAAACTGCTTCAAGCAATTTAGGTACCGTAAATCATTCCGTACAACTATAAAAGTTCATTTGATAATGTTAATTGGTCTCTTCTAATCTCTGACTCCTGGCTATAACCTCTTTGTTAAACTACGAACAAAGGCTGGACAAGAATAAATGAAACTTGGCCTGGTTTTAATAATACAATGATTAGGTTTCATAAACTCGATAGTATAGGTAACATTTTTGTTAACCCTATCACATTTGTTGGAAAGACATTCTTGCCATAGAGGGAGTACAGAGAAGGTTCACCAGACTGATTCCTGGGATGTCAGGACTTTCATATGAAGATAGACTGTTCCCGATGTTGGGGAAGTCCAGAACAAGGGGTCACAGTTTAAGGATAAGGGGGAAGTCTTTTAGGACCGAGATGAGAAAAACTTTTTTCACAATGAGAGTGGTGAATCAGTGGAATTCTCTGCCACAGAAGGTAGTTAAGGCCAGTTCATTGGCTATATTTAAGAGGGAGTTAGATGTGGCCCTTGTGGCTAAAGGGATCAGGGGGTATGGAGAGAAGGCAGGTACAGGATACTGAGTTGGATGATCAGCCATGATCATATTGAATGGCGGTGCAGGCTCTATGTTTCTATGTTGTTTCCACGCTTAACAATTTTTCTACGATTAGCTGAGGATATTTTAATTTTTAGTGACATATTCTAAGCTATTGGGATATGATATATACCATGAGATCTCCATAATGTGTGTAAGGGAACCACATTAGCATATGAACAGGATTAGGAGATATTAACATTCAACATTCACAATGCATGATACAAACCAAACTATTTTAGCTCTTCTCTAATAAGGTTAAATAAAGGCTTTTAAAAATCAGAAAAACTTGATATTTTCAACTTTGATTTGATTTGAAGTAACTGCAGTGTTTTTATGAATTGCTAAAATATGGTATTGGAGGACAATGCCTGTGGCATAGCGAGCAAAATTGCAGCCTCACAGCTCGCAAGGACCAGGCTTGATCTGACCTCTGGTGCTGTCTGTGTGGAATTTCCCTTTTCTCCCTCCAACCATCTGGATTTCATCCAGGTGTTCTTGTTTCATCCCACAAATTATCTCTCTAATTTAAGAGAATTTTGGATAGGGACATGAATATGCAGGAAAGGGATATGGATTATGTGCAGGCAGGTAGTGGTTGGCCTTGGCATCATGATTGACACTGTGGGCATAATGATGTGTTCCTGTGCTGTTCTATCCCAAAGACTAGTGGGTAGGTAGATTAATTGGCCAAATTAAATTGAACCTAGAATGTGAACGTGAGCGAGTCTGGGGGGAGCTGAGGTGAAAGTATGGAGTATATGGGATGAGCATAGGATTACAATAGTGGGGACTGATGGTTGACACAGACTCAGTGGCATTGGGGTCTGAATCCATGCTGTATGACTCAAAGACAAAGGACAGGCAGTGTGCAAAGTAATTGACACTGAAATGGTCTTTCCAGTAATTTCCCTTTGTCTCAATGGGCAACCAGGTATTTTTCAGAATATGCCTCAAGGATCTCATTAACATTAAGTATCTTCCCAAGTGATTGTACCTAATGGGGATCCAGCTTGCTGCAGAGCTTCAAATGCTGGGAGCTACCCAGAGCGTAAAAATCCAAGGGGAACCTCGTGAAGCTGGATTACTGCTGCTCCACATCATCACTCAGACTGCTGTTGCAGATAGACCTTTCCTCTCAGACTTCAGTGCAATAAATGGCAAGCTTGTTTGGCAAACTAACAAACTCACATATGAGGATAATGTGGGATTTAGGAACAACAGTGGGTAGAGATGTTTATCCCTGATCATGTTTACCAATGTCGAATGCAGTAACAGGCATGTCTTTCACTTCATTCTGGAAATTCAGCTCCGTTCAAAGAACAGAACTGAACTTTAGAAGCCAAATATTCAACAGCGCATTTATTGGGATGAAATTGCACTTTTCCCCATGAGCATGAAGGATTGAGAAAGAAACAGTGACATAACAGGGAATAACGAGTGAATTAAACTCAAATCACACACAGAAAATGAAAACAAGGAGAGGGAAAGGAAAATTGGGAAAGCAAAGAAGACAATGAAAATGAAGAGTAAAATTGATTTCTGAAAGGAATTCATAACCGGTATATCCTGAGTGTGAATGATATGAATCCCATAATTAAAAGGATAACCGTGCTTTTAATTACAAGACAACTTTCTGCAGGAGCTTAGTTGGCACTTTATTTACTTATTTCAGCACCTTGATGAAACCCAGAGGAAGTTATGGAGGGAGACTGAAGATAGAGAGGTTCATGTCATCTAGCAATTTGGGATGATCCTTAATTCACTAGTTGCATCCTTTGACCATTAATAATGGGGAGGCCATTAAAATCCAGTTACTTTGGTAACCAAATTCAGAATTATATATTTTTGCTGATGGGACAATCTCTAAGTCTAGATAGTTATAGATGAAAATTGATCCATACGTATCATGGCAATGAACCAAATATTGGTCAAATTATTAAGGGAGGAACCACAGGCAAATATGATCAGAAGGCATGGATACACATGTAATGGAGGGGTGGATCATGCGTAATGAAGATTAAATTAGTTTGGCGTGGACATTGTGGGCTGAAGAGCCTGCTCCTGTGTTGTATTGTTCTATGGTCGAGGTTCTATAGCATTGCTCTATCCACTGTGCTACTGTATTGCCATTACTGCTAATGGGCCTTAGATGTGGTACCATCTCATATATCATGTTCGGTCTTTGAAAGGGTCAAGATCATAAACACTAATCTACTCATCTACTGACAGGTTAGGCAGAGGTTCACTTGCACCTCCTCCAACCTCATCTTGATCAAGACTCTTGTACATCGGCGAGACGAAACATAGACTGGGCGATCGTTTCGCTGAACAACTTTGCTCATTCCGCCTGAACCTACCTGATCTCCTGGTTGCTAAACACTTTAATTCTACTTCCCATTCCCACAAAGACCTCTCTTTCTTAGGTCTCCTCCATTGTCAGAGTGAGGCTAAACACAAATTGGAGGAACAGCAACTCATATTTTGTTTGGGCAGCTTACAACCCAGTGGTATGAATACCAGTTCGCCCCGCATTCCCTTTCTCTTTATCCCCCCACCCCCACCCCCCCCATCCAAATCTCACCAGCTTCTTGTTTTCACCCAACAAACAGGTAACAATGGCCTGTTTCCTTTGTCATCGTAACTTTTTTGCATTTCTTTCATTCATTGTTCTTTATCTCTCTACATCATCGTCTATCTCTCATTTCCCTTATCCCTAACCAGTCTAGACCTGAAACGTCACCCATTCCTTCTCTCCAGAGTTGCTGCCTGTCCCGCTGAGTTACTCCAGCTTTTTGTGTCGATCTCAGAGATTTCTTTAGATGCTTCAATTGGGTGGAGGAATGTGCTACTTAGACAAAAAGGACAAAGATAAAAGAGATCTTCCAAGAATGGCCGCACTGAAAGGCTTCAGACAGTTTTAATTGCCTTGTGCCAAAGCACTTAAGCTACTGAAAATAATATGAAAAGACGATAGGTTCTGTAAATTCAAAATAAAAGCAGAGAATGCTAGAAACACTCAGCAGGTCAGGCAGCATCTGTGGAGAGAGAGAATGATTCAACTCTAAGTATGTGGTCTGAGTTTTTCTAACATTTTCTGTTTTTAAGACTTCAACTCTAAAACCTTCAAAATTGGAGAACAGGTCTCAACCACTTCAGTTTAGTTAATCCATTTTATTCAGCACTAATTTTCATTAAAATACTAAAGCTTGCCTTTAACATACAGATTGAGATAGAAAGTCATTAATATTAATAATGGTTTGCTCCTGATTATTGTCATCATAAGTTCTAGTGGTTGGATATTGATTGAATTAAATAGTGCAGCTTGGAGGGACTGCTGCACTATTAAAAGTGCCAGCACATTCATATGGCCAATAGGTTTCTCACAGCTAAGCTAAAAGCAACTAATAATCTGATAATGTAATAAAAATGAACTGCAGATGCTGCTTTATACCAGAATCAAAATCAGAATCAAATACACAGGACAAGATGTTAAGAAGTCCCTTGTGCCAATAGGTGGGGAGCATTTCACGTCATTCGTTGATTGTTGAGAGTGGTAGACGCTCAACATCGGTGGGGGGGGGGGGGGGGGGGGGAGTGGATACGTATATCTTGGCCTGGGTAACCTTCAGGACAGTTGGGCACAGGACACATCATCAGTAGTGTACCCTTGCATCACTGGGTGTTTCGGCCTTTTAACACTATACACCCTCCACAAGGGCGGCCCGCTGCAGGATGATCAGCCCTCAGCGCATGTCCCGTGTCAAACCGTCCCAAAGATTCACCCTGAAATACTTGGGGCCCAGCATGGGTCTTTCTGCTTGAGCCAAATCCACCGGCTGCTTCTTTCAGCCGCCTCTGAGAGTGATCTTATGGTCTTCCGCAGAGCCTGACCGTGGATTCCAAGCTCCTTCAGCAGTCTGATGGTAGATGACGCAACAAATCCTCTGCATCCCACTTCAACTGGATAGACTTTGGTGTTCCAGCCACGCTGCGTTGCCTCTGCTGCAAGCTCTGCGTAACGCAGCTTCTTACGCTCATAGGCCTCCTCAACAGAGTTCTCCCATGGAACTGTGAGCTCTATGATGTAAGCAGTCTTCTGTGAAGGGGACCAGAACACCAAGTCTGGCCTGAGGTTGGTGGAAGCAATTTCAGGTGGAAAAACTAGTTGTCGGCCGATGTTCGCCAGCATCCTCCAGTCGCGGGCCCTGCAAAGGTTTCCTTCTTCTGATCTGGTGGAAGGATGTTTAGATGTTTTCTGTCCTTCTCGGACAAAGGTTGTTGCCCTTAGGGGGAGGGGGTTGCTTGCTCTCGGAGGCAAGGAGTTGGTCGCACACCGCCTGTTCTCAAGGGCTGATGCCAGGCTTTTTAGTACCTGATTATGCCGCCACGTGTATCTCCCTTGCGTGAGGCTGGTCTTGCAGCCTACCATGATGTGTTTGAGGGTCGCTGGAGTTGGGCAGAGGGCACAGGTTGGATCCTCGCCGTACCACTGATGGAGGTTCTTTGGTGATGGAAGCACGTCATAAGTCGCTCTGATGATGAAGCTGATCTTGCTTGCTTCCATTTCCCATAGTTCTTTCCAGCTGATCTTCCTCCGCTCCACACCTTCCCACTGCATCCATTGCCCCTGTTTGACAAGAGAGACCGCCTTTGCACTTCTTGCGGCCTCCTCTTGTCGCCGCACCTCCTCGACCACCAATGTCCTCCGCTCTGATGTTGTGGCCTTTCGCCAAGTTGGTTTACTTGTCGTAAGGCCAAAGCCTCCTCTTCCCTGCTGGACTTGCCCCACGATGTCTTTGTGCCTCAGGGCTGATGAAGCTTGCTGTACTGCATCAGATGGTGTCCACTTCCGGCCAGTTACTAGGGGCGGCGCAACAGCACTGATGGTCTTGTCTCTAGAGTCCCTCAGTGTCATCTGAAGTCTTACTTTAGAACACTTGTATTCCTCTGTTAGACTAGTGAGAGGTAGTTCCAGGACCCCTTTGCCATATAGGCCGATGTTAGTTAGACATCGTGGGACCCCGAGCCATTTCTTCGCGTATGAAGTTATGGTTCGCTCCATCTTCTCCACAGTTGTTATTGGGGCTTCATAAATGGTCAGTGGCCACATTGTCCGAGGAAGGAGTCCAAACTGTAGGCACCAGAGCTTCAGTTTCCCAGGCAGTAGGGTCTGATTGATGTTCTCCAGGCCATTGACGATTTCTTGCCTTAGTTGTTGCACCTGCTCTTTGTCCTTGAGACTTGCGTTGTACCATCTGCCCAGGCTTTTAACTGGCTGTTCAGACACTGTTGGCATTGGGTCGTCACCGATACAGAACCTTGTGTCTCTAAGCACCCCCTTGACTATGGAGATGCTTCGAGATTTACTTGGTTTGATCTTCATTCGGGCCCACTTGATGTTCTCCTGCAGCTTTCCAAGTAGCCGCTTGGTGCATGCTGCAGTAGTGGTTAGTGTGGTCATGTCGTCCATGTATGCCCTGATGGGTGGCAGACGGAGCCCAGCCCTGGTTCGTTCACCGCCCACCACCCATTTTGAGGCCCTGATGATGACTTCCATGGCCATTGTAAAGGCCAAGGGTGAGACTGTGCAGCCTGCCATGATGCCTACTTCCAAGCGCTGCCATGTTGTACTGAAGTCAGCTGTTGTGAAGCACAGCTGCAGGTCTTGGAAATAGCTCTTGACCAGTGTGGTGATGAGCTCTGGTACATGGAAAAAGGCAAAAGATTCCCAAAGGAGTTCGTGGGGAACTGAACCAAATGCATTGGCCAGATCGAGGAAGATCACATGTAGGTCTCTCTTCTCCTTCTTAGCTGCTTGGATCTGGTGCCAGATCATGCTTGTATGCTCCAAGCAGCCCGAAAATCCTGGAATTCCTGCTTTCTGTACAGATGTATCAATGTACTTGTTTGTTACCAGATAGGTGGACAGCCTTTGTGATACAATGCTGAAAAAGATTTTTCCCTCGACGTTGAGGAGACATATTGGCCGGAATTGGCTGATGTCTGACGCATCCTTTTCTTTAGGTATTAGCACGCCGCCGGCCCTTCGCCACGCCTTAGGTATTGTTTGCTTCTTCCACACCACCCTCATGAGCTTCCATAGAAAGCGTAACACATCCGGTGCGTTCTTGTAGAGCTTGTATGGTACTCCATTTGGCCCCGGAGCTGATGCTGCTCTTGCTCGCCGGACAGTGTTCTCTACCTCTTTCCATCTCGGAGGGCTGGTGTCCAGGTTGAATTCAGGTGGTTGAATAGGCGGGATGTCATGTGGGTTGACTAACTGCTCATGCCTTTTCGTGTCTTGGTGGGCCTTTTCCAGGTGTTCCTCCAATTCCCGTTTTGATGTTTTCAAAGTTCCACTTTTTTCCTTTGCGAAGAGGTCTTTGATGAACTTGAAAGGGTCTTTGTAGAACCGTGTTCTTGTGTGTTCTTTCTTCCTGCGAAGTTTCCTCAAGTTCTCTGCTTTTCGCAAGGTTGCCAATCGGCTCTTGATGTCCTCTTGGAGTAGCATGAGACCTTCTCTCTCTGCCTCAGTTGCTTTTTTCCATTGCTTTTTCAACTGTCTCCTCTCTCTGATTAGCCTCTCGATCTCCTGCTGCCTCCTGGACTTGATTGGTGTTGGTAATTTCTTTCCACCTCTCCCTTTACTCACCCCAAACCGTTCTTCTCCATAGCTGTAGATTGTGTTGCCCATCCTTTCAAGCTTTTCCACTGCTGTGCCCGCTTGTTGCTCCAAGATATGTATAAGGTCACTGTTGACCGTCTCCCACTCTTTCTTTTCAACAGCTTTGGGCCATTTTACTCCAGGTTTGTGCCCTTTGATCTTTCCCTCCAATGGAGGTCTTTGTCGTTGTTGCGTGGGCTCCTCCACCGGCATTTCTGTGCTTGTATCACCCTCTTCAGTGACATGGGTGCTGATGCTCTGCGAACTTTGGTTTGAGTCCTGTCGCTGTGCTTCACTCGACTGATTTGACTGGTTGCTTCGTAAGAAGTACTGGTCAATGCGAGGCCCATGTCTCTGCTCTCTCAAGCACTTTTTCCTCCCTTGGTGGATCTTCAAGCCCTTCACTGATGTAATTTTCTCCCAACCACAAATGCACACCTGAAGTTTGTGTCCCGCAGCTGTTGTGGATGTCTCATGTGCCATGCTCTCCTAGTCCGTAGTCGTTTCCGTTCCTGGGTCTGTAACCGTGTTATCAATCGGTGAGCCATCTTCCGCCCCCGCTCTCGCAGGCTCTAGGGGTATTCTCTTTAATTTACTTTTAGTAGCATTTAGCGGGTGTCTCCAACTAACTGAAACAGCGTTGGGGACTGCTATCATGGGTAGCTAGCCCATGACGGCCCCAGTGGGGTCTGTTCCCTCCTGTCAGCTGTCTCTCCAAGCTGTCACGTGGACTTTCCCATGTTGTCAGCTGTCCTTTCACAGCAGTCACTGGACGAGTCCAGATTATCAGAATCAAATACACAGGACAAGATGTTAAGAAGTCCCTTGTGCCAATAGGTGGGGAGCATTTCACGACATTCGTTGATTGTTGAGAGTGGTAGACGCCCAAAGACAGATAGGGAGAGAGAGAGAGGGAATGCCGGGGCTATCTGAAGTATTCATTCCGCTCGGCTGTAAACTACCCAAATGAAATATGATGTGCTGTTCCTTCAATTTGCATGTGGCCTCAATGTGGCAATGGAGGAGATCCATGACAAAAATGTCAATGTGGGAATGGGAAGGGGATTTAAAGAGGTTAGCAATTGAAAGATCCAGTAGGCCTGGCAGACCGAGTGTAAGTTTTCAGTGAATTGGTCGCCGAGTCAATAGACAATAGACAATAGACAATAGGTGCAGGAGTAGGACATTCAGTCCTATGAGCCAGCACCACCATTCAATGTAATCATGGCTGATCATCCCCAATCAGTACCCCGGTCCTGCCTTCTCCCCATATCCCCTGACTCCGATATCTATAAGAGCCCTATCTAGCTCGCTCTTGAAAGTATCCAGAGAACCGGCCTCCACTGCCCTCCGAGGCAGAGAATTCCACAGACTCACAACTCTAGGTGTGAAAAAGCGTTTCCTCGTCTCTGTTCTAAATGGCTTACCCCTTATTCTTAAACTGTGGCCCCTGGTTCTTGACTCCCCCAACATCGGGTACATGTTTCCTGCCTCTAGTGTGACCAAACCCTTTATAATCTTAATAAGATGCCCTCTCATCCTTCTAAATTCCAGAGTGTACAAGTTCAGCCGCTCCATTCTCTCAGCATATGACAGTCAGGCCATCCTGGGAATTAAACTTGTAAATCTACACTGCACTTCCTCAATAGCAATAATGAGCTTCCTCAAATTATGGGACGAAAATTGCACACAATACTCCAGGTGTGGTCTCACTAGGCCGTGTACATCTGCAGAAGGACCTCTTTGCTCATATACACGACACCTCTTGTGGCCAACATGCCATTTGCTTTCTTCACTGCCTGCTGTACCTGCATGCCTACTTTTCCCAACTTGACACCATTTAGATAATAATCTGCCTTCCTGTTTTTGCTACCAAAGTGGATAACCTCATATTTATCCACATTAAACTGCATCTGCATGCATCTTCCCACTCACCCAACCTGTCCTAGTCACCCTGCATTCTCACAGCATCCTCCTCACAGTTCACACTGCCACCCAGCTTTATGTCATCTGCAAATTTGCTAATGTTACTTTGAATCCCTTCATCCAAATCATTGATGTATATTGTAAATAGCTGTGGTCCCAGCACCGAGGCTTGCGGTACCCCACTAGTCACTGCCTGCCATTCTGAAAGGGACACGTTAATCCCTACTCTTTGTTTCCTGTCTGCCAACCAATTTTCTATCCATGTCAGCACTCTACCCCCAATACCATGTGCCCTAATTTTGCCCACTAATCTCCTATGTGGGATCTTATCAAATGCTTTCTGAAAGTCCAGGTACACTACATCCACTGGCTCTCCCTTGTCCATTTTCCTAGTTACATCCTCTAAAAATTCCAGAAGATTAGTCAACCATGATTTCCCCTTCGTAAATCCGTGCTGACTCAGACCGATCCTGTTACTGCTATCCTAATGTGCGGCTATCTCATCTTTTATGATTGACTCCAGCATCTTCCCCATGACCGATGTCAGGATAACTGGTCTATAATTCCCTGATTTATCTCGCCCACCTTTCTTATAAAGTGGGATAACATTAACAATCCACAGGAACTGATCCTGAGTCTATAGAACATTGGAAAATTATCACCAATGCATCCACGATTTCTAGAGCCACTTCCTTAAGTACCCTGGGATGCAGACCATCAGGCCCTGGGGATTTATCACCCTTCAGTCCCTTCAGTCTACCCAACACCATTTCCTGCCTAATGTGGATTTCCTTCAGTTCCTCCGTCACCCCAGATCCTCTGGCTACTAGTACATCAGGAAGATTGTTTGTGTCCTCCTTAGTGAAGACAGATACAAAGTACGTGTTCAACTCATCTGCCATTTCCTTGTTCCCCATAATAAATTCACCTTTTTCAGTCTTCAAGGGTCCAACTTTGGTCTATTTTCTTCCTCTTTCCATACCTAAAGAAGCTTTTGCTATCCTCCTTTATATTCTTGGCTAGCTTACCTTCTTACCTCATATATTTTCTCCCCGTATTGCCTTTTAATTATCTTCTGTTGTTCTTTAAACATTACCCAATCCTGTTGCTTTTCATGCATCTTTGCTATGTTGTACATCTTCTCTTTTATTTTTATACTTTCCCTGACCTCCCTTGTCAGCCATGGTCACCCCTTACTCCCCTTGGAATCTTTCTTCCTCTTTGGAATGAACTGATCCTGCACCTTCTGCATTATTCCCAGAAATACCTGCCATTGTTGTTCCACTGTCATCCCTACTGGGATATCTTTCCAGTCAACTTTGGCCAGCTCCTCCCTCATGGCTCCATTGTCCCCTTTGTTCAACTGTAACACTGACACCTCCGATTTACCCTTCTCCCTCTCCAATTGTAGATTAAAACTGACCATATTATGGTCACTACCTCCTAATAACTCCTTAACCTCAGGTTCCTTTATCAAATCCGGTTCATTACACAACACTAAATCCAGAATTGCCTTCTCCCTGGTCAGCTCCAATACAAGCTGCTCTCAGAATCCATCACGGGGGCACTCCAACAAACTCCCTTTCTTGGGATCCAGTACCAACCTGATTTTCCCAGTCTACCTGCATGTTGAAATCTCCCATAACAACTGTAACATTACCTTTACTACATACCAATTTTAACTCCTGATTCAACTTGCACCCTATGTCCAGGGTGTTTGGGGGCCTGTAGATAAGTCCCATCAGGGTCTTTGTACCCTTACAATTCCTTAGTTTTATCCATACTGACTCCACATCTCCTGTTTCAATGTCACCCCTTGTAAGGGACTGAATTTAATTCCTCACCAACAGAGCTACCCCACCCCCTCTGCCCACCTGTCTGTCTTTTCAATAGAAGGTATACCCTTGAATATTCAGTTGCCAGCCCTGGCCCTCTTGCAGCCACGTCTCTGTAATTCTACGTTTAGTCTACGTTTGAATTCACTGATGTACAGGTCCACATCGGTTGCGGCCCCAATTTGTCCTGTTTTTTTTCACTTCCAGTAATTTTCCCCCACTCTCCCTCAGAAAATCAGTCTGAAGAAGGGTCCCAACCCGAAACGTTGCCTATTCATTTTCTCTAGCTAATAATCCGATATTGTCAATGTTGCTGGTTTGTTAATACTTGCTGTGCACAATATGACTGCATTGTTTCCAACACTATATTAAACGCTACGGGCGGCACGGTGGCGCAGCGGTAGACTTGCTGCCTAACAGCGCTAGGGCTCTCGGTTCGATCCTGACTACCAGTGCAGTCTGTATGGAGTATGGAAAACTCGTGACTGCCTGGATTTTCTCGGAGATCTTCGGTTTCCTCCCGCACACCAAAGATGTACAGGTTTGTAGGTTAATTGCCTTGGTATAACTGTATATTGTCCCTAGTATGAGTAGGGTCATGTTAATGTGCAGGGTTCGCTGGTCGGGGCAGACTCAGTGTGCCGAAGAGCGTTTCCGCGCTGTATCTCTAAACTAAACTAAACTAAAACAGCAAACATTCCAAAACTAGTTAGTTGGATGAGGAGCCCTTTAGTCAATAACTCTGAAGACATGAGAGGTGTGATATAAATGCAAGCCTTTCTTTCTAACTATATGGGTGAAATCACAGAATGGAGCCAATTCATCTACTTGTTGATTATGTGGGTTTTCTACGTAAAACAACTGATGTACTTGTGTACGGCTTAATTGTACTCATGTATAGCGTGATCTGACTGGATAGCGCACTAAGTGTGTCACTGTATTTCGTACAAGTGACAATAATAAAACTATATCAATACCAATACAAGGCGCCAATGAAGACAGCCATTGTGACTCACCACAAATCCCGGGTTACAGAAGCAGGTGTAGCCAGGCCGGGGAGTTTTCTGGAAGCAAATCCCATTGATGCATGGATTTGGTTGGCATTCATCAATGTCCACTTGGCAGTGTGATCCTATCCAGCCTGTCAGAAACAAAAGAGACAAAAGAAATGTGATATGAGAAAGATATTAAAAATAAGACAACAATCTGGTTGCCCCCATTACAGGAAGGATGTGGAACCTTTGGAGAGGGTGCAGAAGAGGTTTACCAGAATGCTGCCTGGATCAGAGGGCATTAGCTATAAAGAGAGATTGGACGATCTTGAATTGTTTTCTCTGGAGCGCCAGAGGCTGAGCGGAGATCTGACAGAAGTTTATAAAATTATGAGAGCCACAGATAGACTACAGTCGAAACGTCTTTCCCAGGGTGAGAATGCCAAATACTTGAGGGTATATCTTTAAGGTCAAAGAGGGATTATTTAAAAGAGACATGCAGGGAAAGTTTTATCTTCACACAGAGAGTGGTGGGCATCTGGAATACGATGCTGGGGGGGTTGCACTAATATTGGGGGATTTACATTTTGTTTTTGTTTATTATGTTATCTATGACTGGTTTGTTTACAGACCTGTTATGCTGCTGCAAGTGAGAATTTCATTGTTTTCAGTAATTAAGGCAAATTAAATTATCTCGACTCTTGGCTAGCAGATATGATAGGCTTTCAAATTGGCACATAAATATGGAATGGAGAGAGATGTGGATCATATGCAGGCAATGTTAAGCACAGATATTGTGGACTGAAGGCACAGATATTGTGGACTCTAAGCATTTTTGTCTACCTTCTGTCATCAAGGAATTATTCCTTTACTTTGAACAATCGTAAACAATATTAGTTAATGATTAAAGGTAGACAAAAGTGCTGGAGAAACTCAACGGGTGAGGCAGCATCTGTGGAGAGAAAGGAGGCCCAGGACAGAAAGGTCGGATTCAGAATGGGAGGGGGAGTTGAAGTGCTGAGCCACCGGGAGATCAGGTTGGTTATTGCGAACTGAGCGGAGGTGTTGGGAATGCGCTTGGTCTCGCCGATGTAGAGAAGTTGACTTCTTTAATTTCAGATAGTCTATACCAAAAGATATAAGAAATAAATGTGTAAAAAAAAATAGTTGCTGATATAAGAAACATGATAAAAATTACTGGTGCTTTGAAGGCTGATTATAAATATAAATGGTCCATGAAAGGAAAAAAATATTAAGTCCGCTATCATCATTCCTTTTTAAACTGTGGCACTTGAATAATCTGTGCAGAAATGGAGCTCCTCAGTTTGAATCCTGAAGAGATCTCAGTGGATGTGTTAAGTTGGAGAGGATACAGGGAATATTCACAAGGATGTTCAGGAGGGCTTAAGTTATATGGCGAGACGGAAGAGGCTAGGAGCGTAGGAGTCTGAGGGGCGACCTTATAGGGATAGGGAAAATAATCATAATAATTTGCTCATGGAAGGGAAGTCTAAAACTTAAGGGCTTGGATTTAAGGGGAAAGAGTTAAAGGGAGCCTGAGAGGCAACTTTCTCACAGAGAGGGTGATTGGTATATGGAAGGAATGTCAGAGTAAGTGTTTAAGAAGGGTTTCGGCCCGAAACGTTGCCTATCTCCTTCGCTCCATAGATGCTGCTGCACCCGCTGAGTTTCTCCAACATTTTTGTGTACCTGTCAGAGTAAGTGGTTGAGATAGGTTCAATTACAACATTTAAAATACATTTGAACAGGTCCATGGGTAGAAGAGGGTTAGAGCGATATGGGCCAAAGAGAGGCAAATGGGACTAGATCAGGAAGACACCTTGGTCAGTATGAACGGGTTTGGCTGAAGAACCTATATCATGCTTTATAACTCCTTGCTCCATGTTTATATCTTACTATGTAAGAAACAATCGTATAAGGATTCATGTAGATTTGCAAAGGAGACCAAATTTAATATTATAGGCAGGATATACTTCTAGTCTTTCCTCCTACCTCCCCCCTCCTTCAGCTTTCTTAGTCTCTTTTGTTGTTTAATTATTATAACGTCCGCAAACCTCAGACTGTAATTCTCTCAGGTTATTTGCCTGTTGCATATCTTTCCTCTGAAGAGCACACGCCAGATTGTATGTCTCGACTTCCCCGTCCAATTACTGATGTGTGGTTCAATCAGACTGTCAGCGGGTTGTTTCTTTACACAGATTTAATTCTAAGGTGGCACTCCAGCACTTGATGTGTTGCACTGTCATGGAAACCTTAGCTGACCTTGGGAAGTCCCTGTGCGCTTCACAGTCAATTAAGCACTTTCACAATGTAGTCACTGTTGTGATAATAGGAAGCATGGCAGCTAATTGCAAACAGCAAATCCGCACAAAAAAATATAATGTGGTAAAACTAAGCCATCTGTTGTAGTGCCATCAAATCCACCAGAGAAAAAGTTGGTGAAAGATACATCAGCTGTTCTCCACCTCCGACACACCCTGGCTACAATGCAATAGTTTGGGTTGCATTGAATTATGCTACAGATAAAGTAAAACTGTTTTGACAGTTTCTGTAGAGAGTTTGCCCAACCTCCCTGTGACTGCGTGGGTTTCATCTGGATGTTCTGGTTTCTTCCCACATTTCAAAATGTGCAGGTTGGTGGGATAATACCCACTGTAAATAATCCATCATATGTACGTCATTGGGAGTGTTAATGAAAATGTGGCAAGAATTAAATATTGGATAAACATAGGATCACGTGGTTGGCAATTGGACCAGACTGGGGCCAAGGGGTATGTTTTCACACAGTATCTCTCTATGATTCTATGCATTCAGGCCAGCCTCAATACATCAGTGCAGGAGTTTCTTTGGGGCACAATCCTTGCACAACCATCTTCATTTGCTTTGTTAATGACATTTCTTCCATCGTAATGTCAGAAGTGGGGAGGCTCTTTGATGATTGCACAGTTTAATTCCATTTTAATCTCCTCAGCAAATGAACCAATCCAAGCCAATATGCAGCCTAACTTGGTCAACACTGTAAGCATGGACTGAGCATGGACTTTAAGTGACATTCACCAGCAAAAGTACCAAGCAATGTTCACCTCCAAAAAGAGTGTAGACACTTACTACTGACTTTACCATCACTGAGTCTCCAACCACCAACATTCCAGGGTCACCATTCACCAGAAACTAGTTGAAAATAGGTGCATAAATTAGCATGGTCACGGAGTCATACATCAAGGAAGAGGAATTAGATCACAAAATCCAAATGCTTTTAATCAAGAACACATCTACACCAATTCCATTTTTCCTCTCATATCCAAATCAACCACAAACTCATCATTCTCCTGGGATCTCCCTAAACTGGGTATATTGGTGACTGAGGTTTGTGTCACTCGTTCAGCAAGGGTGTATGAGGGTTTGGGAGTTAAAGATAGAGTTATCAGCTCACGCGATAACATTTCCATTGATGTATCCAACCAGAGTTGACAACAGTAACAGTTAAAAATCCCAAATGCTCCACGCTCTACCCATGTATCCATTGACCAAAAACGCTGCTTATTTCAATTCATATTGGTGGTATACCTGTGTAGGAAGGAACTGCAGATGCTGATTTAATCCGTAGATATAAGTGACTCAGCGGGTCAGGCAGCACCTCTGGAGAAAAGGAATAGGTAACAGGCCTTTTCACCTGAGACGCTGTCTGACCCGCTGAGTTACTCCAGCATTTTGTGTCTATCTTTTAGTGGTGTACATGTTTCTTTACATTGGAAACATTTTACAGATATCTGTCATGTTTGAGAAAGCAGTTGACAGCAAATCAAATGGGGTAAAAAGTAATGAGTGGTGGGGGAAAGGAAACTACAGCTTTCTGTTTTCATCTATATGTGACACTTTGTGTATATAAATTGTTTTTAATGGGTCACATTGGGATTTTTATCTTTAACAAGCTTTGTTACAACAAGTGTTCTATTCGTGCAGGCACTTTTCTTAATCTCAAAGGAACTTTTGATGCATTCATTCAAAAAATCCTAAACCAGTGAACTGAGAGAGAGCAACAGTACCCTTTCTCAGTTATAAAACAAGTTGAAGGCACATGTGTGACTAGAATATCCAGACAAATAACCAACAAAAGGGACAACGGCTGCTAAGCACACAGAGTTTCCAACACAAGAATGGGCCATTCAATCTTTGTCAGTGTTCATGCTCCACAATTGCCTCCCCTATCTTGCTTCAAACCAATTTTATATACTCAGCGCTAATCAGCTGCCCACATGTGCAGATGAAGACAGAAAGGAGCCTTTGAGTAGGGATGTGGGGGGGGGGGGGGGGGATTTGAAACTGGAACAGGCCGAATGGCAGCCAAGATGTTGGGTTCCAGTTGCAGTGTTTTGAAGGCTTACCTTGTGTGCAGATACAAGAATAGCCGTTCACATAGTCCTGGCAGAATCCATTGTTGAGGCAAGGCCCAGAACTACATTCATCAGCCTCCTTCTCACAAAATTGTCCACCAAAGCCTGAAAGACACCTGCATGAAAAGAGCAAAGTCACATCATTTGATTATTGACCAAATAACAGACCACTTTGTGAAGGACAGGTAGACAGAACCTTAAAAGTGGCGCCATAGATAGATAAAGAAGGCCTTTGATACATTGGCCTTCATCAATCAGGGTTTCGAGTTAACAAGTTGGGATGGTAGACACAAAATGCTGGATGAACTCAGCCTGAACAAGGGTCTCGACCCGAAACATCACCCATTCAGTCTGAAGAAGGGACTCGACCCAAAACGTCAACTATTCCTTCTTTCCAGAGATGCTGCCTGTCCCGCTGAATTACTCCAGCATTTTGTGTCTACCTTCGATTTAAACCAGCATCTGCAGTTCTTTCCTACACATTAGCAGTTGGGACGTTATGTTACATTTGTACAAAATGTTGGTGTGGTCGCATATAAAGTACTGTGCTCAGTTTTGTTCACCCTGCTGTAGTATGGATGCCACTAAGAGTGCAAAGAATGCAGAGAAGATTTACGAGGATGTTGCCTGAGGTACAAGGCAAGGTTGGGCGAGCTAATTTATTATTCCTCAGAGTGCAGGAGTCTGAGGCATGATTTTATAGAGGCACTAGTGAGGCCTGGTTCCCCAACGAAACCCCCAATGCAATATTCCACAACTCACTTGTTCCCCCAACGCAATGGCGGGAGCATTCTGTAGCCAGGGGACGGGGATGGCTTCAGGCGGGCCCTGTCGGGGGCTGTTGGGGGGGGGGGGGTGAAGGGGAGGGGGGTGTGAAGGGGAGGGGGTGTATGTGGGGAGGGGGGTATGGGGGTGGGGGTGGGGTGTGGGGAAGGGAGGATGTGTGGGAAGGGAGTGTGTAGGGGAAGGCGGTGTAGGTGAGGGAGGTGTCGGGGAGGGGGGGTGTAGGGGAGGGGTGTGTGGGGGAGGAGGGGGGGTGCGTGGGGGAGGGGGGTGTGTGGGCTCACCGTTTCCTGGCCCCTGCTCCGACCGCACTCACCAGCTCCAGGACCTGGCTCCAGACTCACTCAGCGGCTCCTGTCCCAGCACCTGTCGCGCTCACAGACCCTGCCCGTGAACACTACCGGTCCCCACCCGCGAACACAGCCAGCCCCCGCCCGCGAACACAGCCAGCCCCTGCCCGCAAACACAGCCAGCCCCCGCCCATGAACACAGCCAGCCCATGAACACAGCCAGCCCCCACCCGCGGAACACAGCCCGCACTCTGTTCCTTCAGGTTTATTCTCAGCAGGTGCCGGAAGGGGCGTCGCCGTCCCGGCAAATAACAGACCAACAACTTTTGTAATATTTCACCGATCGGGACAAAGCTTGGTACGCTTGGAGCAGAGGAGAAAGGTGAGTAAGGTGGTGAAAAAGCCCTAGCGATATACGGAACCGTTTTTGCGCAAATTGAAAAACAAAGCAAACTGGAAGAGGACAAGATGAGAGTTTTAATAATAGTATAGATTCAAGATTCAAGAGAGTTTATTTTCATGTGTCTCGGATAGGACAATGAAATTCTTGCACAACAATATATAGTAGGCATAAATAAATACAGAACAGATCAGTGTGACCATATACTATTGATTATATATGGTCACACTGCGAACCATCTCGGCGTTCCATCAGCCCGGCGAGAGGGCCTGAGCATCGGGCCGCCCGGGGTGGCGACTGCGGGTGCTCGGAAGGCCCCGACCACGGTTGAACATCTGGGAAGATCGGAGGGGAGGCTGGCTGGACTATGGTGCCTTCCTCACCTTGATGCCATTGTGTTATGTTGTGTCATGGACTTTCTGTGTTTGTGCTTTTTTTTTCAATTCTATTTTATTTTTAATATGTTTTATTATTTATTATTTATTTATTTTTATGATACTGACTGTAACGGGAAATTCATTTCGTTGTCTCTAATTGAGACAATAACAATACATTTGAATACAATACAATACAATACAATACATTATAAATACATACATAAATAATCAGATAAAGTGCAATGGGCTATTAATGTTCAGAGTTTTGATTGTGTTGAGTTTTATAGCCTGATGGCTGTGGGGAAGTAGGTATTCCTGAAGCTGGATGTTCCAGATTTCAGGTTCCTGTACCTTCTACCTGAAGGCAGCGGGGAGATGAGTGTGTAGCCAGGATGGTGTGGATCCTTGATGATGCTGGCAGCCTTTTTGAGGCAGCAACTGCTGTAGATCCCCTTGATGGTAGGGAGGTCAGAGCCGATGATGGACTGGGCAGTGTTTACAACATTTTGCAGTCTTTTCCACTCCTAGGCGCTCAAATTGCCGAACCAAGCCACGATGCAACCAGTCAGCATGCTCTCTACTGTGCACCTGTAGAAGTTCGAGAGAGTCCTCCTTGTCGTACCGACTCTCCGCAATCTTCTCAGGAAATAGAGGTGCTGAGGTGCTTTCTTTATAATTGCATCAGTGTTCTCAGACCAGGGGAGATCTTCAGAGATATGCACGCCCAGGAATTTGAAGCTCTTGACCCTCTCCACCATCGACCCATTGATATAATCTAGATAGACTAGACCAAGTGGGATCCATTGGGTCCCTGTCATATGGTAGGCCTGGTCCCCCAACACAACACATTCCCCCAATGCAATATTCCACCACTCACCCATAGCCCCCAACTGTGCAGGGGCAGCTCATTTCCTCTTATTCACCCTCCCTCATTTTAAGCTTTGAAATAAAATGTAACTACACATGCTTGGGCTGCCAGCAATCAATGTCCTGGGATTGCAACATTGTAGTGGCCAGAGCTACAATCCCATTGTGACATCATAGCAGTAACTTTTATAAAGTAAAAAAATGTAAATAACTTGTAAATCGACCTGATCAAAACTTGATAAAAACACACCACAAGACATTGTAGCGCTATTGTGTACTGTTTTGGCGTAGTTCAGGCCTTGACACACTCATGCGCACACACGCACGCAGACAAGATTAGAGTTTTAGTAATATACTAGTCCAAGCGGGGCCCGTTTGGCCCCGTTGTTCCAACGCAATTTTCCACCACTCACCCGTTCCCCCAACATAACCCATTCCTCCAACACAATATTCCACCACTCACCCATAGCTCTGATGGGAGGCCTGGTCCCCCAATGCAACCCGTTCCCCAATGTAGGATTCCAACACTCACCTGCCTCCCCAGCACTGGACTTAAAACATTTCCAATTGCACTTAACTATATAGAGATGTTCAATCACTTGCTGCCAGGACCATGACTAAGAATAAGAATAGGTTTCTTGGCCAACTATTCACATACAAGGAATTTGCTTTGGTGCTCCACCCGCAAATGACAATGACATACAGGGAAAGTTAGGAATGACACATAAAACATTAAACATTAATAATAAAACATCATCATACACATATTAAAACTGTGTGTGTGTGTGTGTGTGTGTGTGTGTGTGTGTGTGTGTGTGTGTGTGTGTGTGTGTGTGTGTGTGTGTGTGTGTGTGTGTGTGTGTGTGTGTGTGTGTGTGTGTGTGTGTGTGTGTGTGTGTGTGTGTGTGTGTGTGTGTGTGTGTGTGTGTGTGTGATTTCGCCTTTGATTCACATCTCCTCAAAAACCCAATTGTAAAACGGTGAATTTTGTACATATTCCGGTAGAGATTTACCTCACGATTTCAAAAATCCCTTCATCTGTAAATTTGGTTAATTATTTCCCGAGTTTTTACCTGAAATTGTTCACCAATCTGACTTTTTTTTCAAATCTAACCGCTGGCCAGCTGATGATGTCACAACGCCTTTGCTCATGGCCCATCTGGCTGTGGCCCAACACCCCACCCCCCCCCCCCGGCTCTGGATTAAAGCAGCTGCTGTAAATGCGCAGGTGCACTGTTTTCCACGAGTTACGTCACCACCCCCACCCCCCCTCCCCCGTTCATCAAAGGGCGCGGAAAGAACAAACAAGTTCTGCAGATCCCGAGGTCACTAGAGGTCACCGGTGCTCACCGGCATTCATGAGCTTTCTGGCTTGCTTTTGAAGAACTTTCTCCTCACGGCCTGCGAAGTGAGCGAAGTCACGCCTCTCCCCCGCCCGCTCCCTCTCGCTGCTAACCGCTCCTAACCTGCTCCTCCCCCTGCTGCTACCCGCTCAGGGTTTCCAGAGAGTCGGGCTACCTCTCTCCCCTCCACCCTCCTCCCTTTCCCCCCTCTCTCCCCACTCCCCCCTCCCGTTAATCCCCGGGATGGCGGGACTGTCATATGCTGAGAGAATGGAGCAGCTGGGCTTGTACACTCTGGAGTTTAGAAGGATGAGAGAGGATCTCATTGAAACATATAAGATTGTTAAGGGCTTGGACACCAGGGGCAGAAAACATGTTCCCGATGTTGATGGAGTCCAGGACCAGGGGCCATTTATAACGGAGACGAGGAAACACTTTTTGTCACAGAGAGTGGTGAGTCTGTGGAATTCTCTGCCTCAGAGGGCGGCGGAGGCAGGTTCTCTGGATGCTTTCAAGAGAGAGCTAGATAGGTCTCTTAAAAATAGCGTAGTCAGGGGATATGGGGAGAAGGCAGGAACGGGGTACTGATTGGGGATGATCTGCCATGATCACATTGAATGGCGGTGCTGGCTCGAAGGGCTGAATGGCCTACTCCTGCACCTATTGTCTATTGTCCTCTCTCCTCCTCCTCTCTCTCCTCCCTCCTCACTCCCCAAGTCTCTCTCCCCACTCCTCTCTCCCAAACTCCTCTCTCCCCAACTCCTCTCACCCCACCTGCTCTCTCCCAACATCCTCACTCCCCACAACCTCTCTCCCCACAACCTCTCTCCCCACTCCTCACTCCTCTCTACTCTCTCTCCCCCTCCTCTCTTTCCCCCTCCCCCTCTCTCCCTCTTCCCCCTCTCTCCCCCCTTCTCCCCTCCCTCCCTCCCTCCCTCCCGCCCCTCTCCCCTCCCCCCCAACCCCCCTCTCACCCCCCAACCCCCCTCTCCCCCCCCTCTCACTGCCCCTCCACCCCCTCTCCCCCCACCCCGTCTGCGTGGGGGGGGGGGGGGGTTAGTGTGTGTGTGAGATGCCGCAGGCCTCCCCCGTACAACCGCGAGTTGAAGGGATGGAACCCAACGGGTCCCCCTTTGTCTAGTTATTGATTAAACATGTGAATTAAATAAAATACAAGAGCAAAAGGAGGCTACAGATTTTTGGTTATTGAGTAGAGCTATTACTTGTGGAAAAAAACTGTTTTTGTGTCTGGCTGTGGCAGCTTTGACAGTCCAGAGTCACCTTCCAGAGGGAAGTGATTCAAAGTGTTTGCGGCCAGGGTGAGTGGGGTCAAAGATGATCTTACCCGCTCGCTTCCTGGCCCTTGCATTGTACAGTTAATCAATGGAGGGAAGTTTGCAGCCAATAACCTTCTCAGCTGATCGGACGATTCGCTGCAGCCTCCAGATGTCATTCTTGGTGGCTGATCCAAGCACGGAAACTAAGTTTTCTATGATGGCAACATGGTTGCAAATGTCGGGTGGAGGACTGTGAGATCCCACTGTGAAGTCATAGCTGCAACTGCTAGCACTGAAGTGTTGAAGTGATTGTCAAAGTGGATTTATAAACTTAAAAATGTGAAAACTTGTGAAATATAATATGAATCTGAACGAAACTTGAGACCAATAACCGCAGGTAAGGTGTTGCAAAAAATGTTCCCGCTATTGTGCTCCGTTTTCTTGCAGTTCCTTGAGATCGCATGCAGCCAGACGTCCAAACAAGACGAGAGTTTTAGAGAGAAGACAGACAGACAGACAGACAGACAGACAGACAGACAGACAGACAGACAGACAGACAGACAGACAGACAGACAGACAGACAGGCAGACAGACAGACAGACAGACAGACAGACAGAGAGACAGACGGACCAAATGTGGGCAAATAGGACTGGGTTAGTTGGGGCATCTTGATAAGCATGGATGAGTCAGGTTGAAGGCCTGTTTCTGTGCTGTACAACCATGACTATTGCATTATTGGAGCTATGAAGATCAAATTATGAAGACAGGCTCACATTAGTTAGATCGTTGATTGTTGCATCTGTAACTATTGTATATTCAACAGTGAGCTAAAGATGTTTTAGATCAATTGACATAGATAGAGCAGCTTGGGACAGACTGTTTCCTCTGCTGGAGTTGGAGAGTGGGATGGGAGGAATCCATCAAAATGGGAGGTGTGACATTCAACCTGGAGCCTTGAGCTTCCAAGATAACGACAGAAAACAGTAGTTCAGGCAAAAACTTATGGGCGAATGGAACTCTCTGCCAAAAAAGCTGCTGAGACTGGAGGCAATTGAGGATTTCAGAACCAATATTAATAGAGTTTTGAATGGCAAGAATACTGAGGGTACAGAAGCAATAGAACTAAGATACAGATCAGCCATCATCTAATTGAATGGCAGAACAGGATTAAGATACTGGACATGCTATGCTTTTCCTGTATATTGGAAACGTGACGACCTTAGGATGATGACGGCTATACTAAAGATCTTTGAAAGATCTATCTTATGTTTTATTAAACCTATAAAATAAATATTATTTTAAATGGCTGTTGTCTCTATTCCAAAGGCCAAGATTTTACTTCCTTTTCAAGTAGGATCGCACTATAATTTTTGATTTGTGTCCTATTTCATGCTTCCCTGATCAATCATCTGATGCCTTGGTTGGGTAGTTTGCTCTCATCAGAAACAGCTGGTATTTATAAAGGGCCAGAAAAGTGTATGAACCACAGGAAGAATCACTCATTTAATTTGGCAAACTGATATACATCAGGTTCAAGCATGTATTATTTTCCTAGTTATTAGGAAAAGGCTTTCAATGGGTTTGAATTACATTCCATCTTTGAAGTTCCAGAGCGAGTGAATTCGGGGTTTAGTTTCAAAAGTGGATTAGTTCTCGTGATGGATTCTGAAGCATACATTGTTGACCACAATGAATTATCCACCGACTGTTCCATTTGATACACATAGACCCAATGATGTCCTCCTTTCTCCTTTTCATTGCACTGCCTTTATGCTGTCTGGGAAAGGACTTAAGCTTTTGTGTGGATGGTTGTCAAATAAAATCATTCTTACATTGCCCAAAGTTCTTCACTTTAGTTTGATGATCTTCCAAATCTCTCTGACCCATCCTTTGGTTTTGTGCTCATAAATTGCCAGAAAAATTACTTTGAAGGAAATCTTAACTAAATAAGGAAGTCTTTTTGTGTGGGAAAGAACTGCAGGTGCTGGTTTAAATCGAAGATAAGACACAAAATGCTGGAGTAACTCAGCAGGACAGGCAGCGTCTCTGGAGAGAAGGAATGGGTGACGTTTCGGGTAGAGACCCTTCTTCAGAAAAGAAGCCTTTTTATGTGTGATGAGCAATAGCAACACAAGCTTACTCACCCTGCAGACTGTACTCATCTGAACAAATGCCAGAAATGGTTGGACAAACTGATAGCAAAAAACGAACCCTTTGAGGAGTTTTGACACTACTTGTTAGTGTCAGAAACCTGCTTCCCATATAAAGACAGCTTCTGCCTAATGGTAAAACCTGTGTTTAACTTGTTCTCTTGTTCTTAACTTATTCTCAGTCAAATGGCATTTAAGAAGGGGTTATATTAAATTGTGCATTTCATATTTTCCCAAAATATATAAAAGAGAAATACGTATGCTTCCTCGAGTGCCAGCTGTATGGCACTGGCACATGTCTGCGAGTCAGGTTTAAACTACAGCCTTCAGAAACCTGAACCCAATATCTTGGCTGACATTTTAATGCAGAGCTATGAGAGTCCAGTACTCAGAGGATAACCCTGCCAACCCATGCAATGATGTGATGTTGTTCTTGGTTTGTTAAAGCTAACAGAATCCACCTTTACATCAAGTAGCACAGACCTAAATTGGGTGAAGAGGCCATGAAATTTGGACCTGTGATAGATCTGTCAATTCAAGATGGTTGTGCCCATGGGAATAATTGTGTGATGGGGAATGTATGGCTGCAATCCTAAGACTTTGATGTGTCTGTGGAGAGATTAGATATAGTTTTTTTTTAAACTGCAAACATCATACTGGACATAGACTGACACAAAATGCTGGAGTAACTCAGTGGGTCAGGCAGCATCGCTGGAGAAAATAGATAGGTGATGTTTCGGGTTGGGATGTTTTTTCAAAATGATTTTAGGGGGAGGGGATACTGGAAGCAAGAAAAGAGCAGATCAGGGCCGGCAACAGATGATCTCAATCAGGAGGCTTCCCTGATGGGCCAATTGCTGGCTAGAGATGGTATGATCACAAGAGGGATATATATTGCGAACAAACATTCCTCTCATCCCTCCCCTCACTCTTCCTCCACTAAACGTTGGATACCCATTTCCATAGTTCACTAGAGAAATTTGTATGAATGCTACGTCCAGAATAACTCACAGATACCTGTGGAAGTGAACAAACTGTAGATAGGATCGAGTGGTCATGGTTCCTCGAGAAGTGGATTTAGCCATTGTGAATACGGTGCTAATGATGGAAATGATGGAGCCAAGATGAGGTCTCAATTTGGGTGCTCTAATTTGCAGTTGGTGCAGAATTGTCCTTCTTTGAAAGCAGAGAATATATTAGGAAGACGATAGGTGATGTTCCTAAGCTATGCTTTCAGAAGAGCAACATCTGAAACATTAAAAGGATCAAATGCAAGTTGTCCACACTAATGAGGAAGATTGGCAGACCGAGGATTCATTTGTGACTCACTTCATCCAGAGCACAAGGATATCTGACAGGAATTGCATGGCATTGCTATCTGAGTAACATTATTGGAGCTTCTGTTATGATCCAGTCACTGCTGATGCGAAAATGGGCAATCTTTATGATTGAAACATGCTCTGTGGTTTATGAAATTCTTTACAACTTACTTAACGCAGCAAACCCAGAGAACATACCACTGAAGGACAATTTTACAATCCTGAGCCCTTGGAAATTGCTGAAAGCTTTGTTTTGAATCCGTTCCAAAATGAGGAGATATGTGAGCTGATTATACGAATCAAAGTGTTTCCAATCCATTATCATTCTGGAAATGTCTGGGGAGTTCAACACCGATGCATCAGTTAGTGACCGCAGCGTGCCGTGAAAGGTGTGTCATCATAAATTGGAGATATCACAGATAAAGTTACAAAGCTACAGAGGAAAAGACTATGGAAGTGTGGCTGGATTAACCACACACATGAAGCAAATATCAACTTGCCCATCATTATAGCTGGGGACCATATTAAAATTTACCGAATAATGAAAGGCCTGGAAAGAGTAGATGTGGAGATGATGCTTCCACTAGTGGGAGAGTCTAGGATCAGAGGGCACAGCCTCAGAATAAAAGGACATACCTTTAGAAAGGAGATGTGGATTTTTTTAGTCAGAGGTGGTGAATCTGTGGAATTCATTGTCAGAGACGGACGGCTGTGGTGGCCAAGTCATTGGGTATTTTTAAAGCCGAGATTGTCAGGTTTTTGGTTAGTAAAGGTGTTAAAGATTATGGGGAGAAGGCAGGAGAATGGGGTTTAGAGGGAAAGGTAGATCGAGTGGTGGAGTAGATTCGATGGGCTGAATGGCCTACTTGAGTGGCGGAGAAGACTCGATGAGCTGAATGCCTAATTCTGATCTTATGACATGAGCTTATGATCTTATGTAAAGAAACCATTCTCGATGGGAAGAAATTGGTTGGGGTTTTTGAATGTACAATGAGATAAGTTGTGTTGGAGTACAATTCACAACACGGTAAAGAAACACTTGATGGTTTCAGCAAAATGGTTCAAGAAGATGAAAGCAATGCAAAGTCCATTCATTCCAAACCATGCCCAGTATTACCAGGTCTCTGAAGAAAAATAAAGCAAAAACTGAAAAGTCTAGACTGTGAGTATTATTCTCAAGATTAAACAATGTTATTGGTCCATGCCTTTAGTTGAGATGCAATATCAAAGGTACAGAGATGATAGTTCAAAGGTCCAGAGATTATAAAGTAACCATTGATCGTTCATGAATGTAATCCACCTGATACTTTGCCGAATGGGGAAGATTGGTTCAAAAGGTTGACAGAAGACAAGCATTTTCAAAGATAGATCTGATAAACATTTACTTTCAACCTAAGTGAGATGAAGCATGTAAGTCAAAGTTAACCATGGCATTTCTGGGTCATTTTCAGCAAGCCATCCATTTAGTTCACCATTCTTCATCCAAGAATATTTCATGGTATAAAAAATCAAATTTGACACAGTTTCAGAGGGTGAAGTGTTCTCTGGACAATATCCATATCTCAGGCACAAACAGGCAAACCCATGATGGCAGGCTGTTAAACGTACTCCAAAGTTGTTAAACTATGAAGTATACGTTAAAGCACACAAATAGAGATGCTTTCAAATTGTATGAACATTTAGGCCTTAGAGTATACCAGGATGGTCCACCTCCTTGCAAGGAAATGTTTGATGGAACTAACAATGCAACAACTCCCAAGAAAATCTCGGATCACGTTAAGGTTAGTGAATGACCAAAGTAAATTAATACCGGGTTTGGCCACTCATACATTGGATGAGCTATTGAAGAAAAGTGTTTCATGAAATGGAACGATTATTGTGATAAAGCATACAAGTTTTTTTTTAAAGGTCATCTTGCGGTAAGTACCATTCTTGTACTGTATGATTGCAACCTTGGGAAAACTCAGCATGCAACTAGGTCGGTCATCTGAGTGGTCTCGGTGAGCGGTGGGGTCTTGACGACGCCCTTCACTGATAGACATACCTTTTCCCCTGCACTAAGTCATTGGTCCATCCTGAGTACCTAGCCATGGCCATACCTACAGCTTGAGGAATGGAATGTGGTTAGGGGCATCACCAGTTAGGCAGCCACTGGATGGTAGTAGTTTTCAGTGCAGTCACTGTACTAATGCCGCAGCCACTTCGTGTAAAGCCTGCTCTAAAAACCCACATTGAAACAAGTGATCAGGTAGTCTGTTTTTAAATGATGTTGATTGTGGTTAAGTATTAGACTGAACCATGGAGTTAAACTTCTTTGCTGATTGTAAAAAGCAAGCTGTGCATCAGTCTATTATCTCATTGGGAACAAGAGACCTGTACAAGTACAAGTATGATTTGGTTTATTATTATAGTCACATGTACTGACATGCTGCCCAGTTAAATCAGATAATACTATACATAAATATGTATATTTGACACAATGATGCGCCTGACAGAGCAGCCACCTCGCAGTGCCAGAGACACAACTTCAATCCTGACCTCGGGTTTCGTCAGTGTGCAAGTTGCACGTTCTCCGTGACCATATGGCTTTCCTCTGGATACTTTGGTTTCCTCCCACATTCCAAAGACATGCGGATTTATAGGTTAATTGGCCTCCGCAAAATTGCCTCTCGTGTGCAGGGAGTGGCTGCGAAAGTACGATAGCATAGAACCGGTGTGAGCAATGATTGGAATGGGCTTGGTGGACTGAAGGGCCTGTATCAATGCTGTATGTTTCAATCTAGCAATCACTCAATACAATCAAGCCATTCACAAATACAACAGGTAATTGACGATAAAAGAAGAGAAACACTCTCTTAACTCTGCACTGAAAAACCTACGTGATGTGTGAGGATTGAAAACGGTTTAGGCTACATATATCTGAGTATCGATACTTCTGAAATATGCTTAACAAAAACTTGCTCCCTCTCTATGAAAAGCATATGATCTACTGAGATAATTTTCTTTAAAATTAACTGTTATTAACATTTAAAGTATTTTATCTTTAAGAGCTGAGTACCCAAGGGAATGATTTAAATAGCAATTCCTAATATTAATTTTATGATCTAAAAATTCAATTCCTGATGACAAAAATGTAATATATAACATCTTTCACCTCTGGATAATTGAGGCTCTGAATCAGTTATAAATCAAAGTGAGAATCCTTTATTTGTATAGCAATCGTTCATTACTAGAAGAACCCTTTGAATATTTTTCGATCCCAAATGGCAATTTCTATTTACCTTAATTACATTCCTTGGCCAAATATGCATTTTATTTTTCCGTTGTTTGAACATAAATCTACTTTACTGGCTGTTTTTTACTGTGTCTGACTCATTTGCTCACATTTATATTTGGACAGCTATACATCATTGAGAAGGCAAAAGGAAGCACAGGCGAAATGTCACTGAAGGGTTGAAATACAGCCAAGTCACAGGATTTATATGGAAAATAGTTTTACTTTAATCATCAGCCAACACAAGATGTCTTGACATTAGGGATGTAAATTTTAACATTTAGCTCCCTTTCTGATTGCCCTTCCATTAACCGAGCTCCCATTTTTCAGCTGAATTATGACAGATACTTTACCACACTAAATTAAAAATAATGAAATATTGATCTGCTTGATCATTATATCAATGTTTACAGAATGTCCTCACTGTTCTGCCTATCCCTCATGATTATGATTGCAGAACAAAAGAAATGTTAAACAAATGTATAGACTGGCAAATGATTCTTAAAGGGTTGACGGTGGATATGCAATGGAAAGCATTTAAAAACTGCATGGATGAACTACAACAAGTGTTCATCCCAGTTTGGCAAAATAATAAATCAGGGAAGGTAGTGCATCCGTGGATAACAAGGGAAATCAGGGATAGTATCAAAACAAAAGATGAAGCGTACAAATTAGTCAGAACAAGCAGCCTACCAGAGGACTGGGATAAATTCAGAGTCCAGCAGAGGAGGACAAAAGGCTTAATTAGGAAAGGGAAAATAGATTATGAAAGAAAACTGGCAGGGAACATAAAAACTGACTGCAAAAGCTTTTATAGATATGTGAAGAGGAAAAGATTAGTTAAAACAATTGTAGGTCCCTTGCAAACAGGCAAATTGATCATCGGGAACAAGGACATGGCAGACCAATTGAATAACTACTTTGGTTCTGTCTTCACTAAGAAAGACATAAATAATCTGCCGGAAATAGCAAGGGACCGGGGGTTAAATGAGATGGAGGAACTGAGTGAAATCCAGGTTAGCCGGGAAGTGATGTTAGGTAAATTGAATGGATTAAAGGCCGATAAATCCCCAGGGCCAGATAAGTTGCATCCCAGAGTACTTAAGGAAGTAGCCGCAGAAAAAGTGGATGCATTAGTGATAATTTTTCAAAACTCTTTAGATTCTGGAGTAGTTCCTGAGGACTGGAGGGTAGCTAATGTAACCCCACTTTTTAAAAAGGGAGGGAGAGAGAAAACGGGGAATTACAGACCAGTTAGTGGGGAAAATTCTGGAGTCAGTTATTAAAGATGGGATAGCAGCACATTTGGAAAGTGGTGAATTCATTGGACAAAGTCAGCATGGATTTATGAAAGGTAAATCATGTCTGACGAATCTTATAGAATTTTTCGAGGATGTAACTAGTAGAGTGGATAAGGGAGAACCAGTGGATGTGTTATATCTGGACTTTTAGAAGGCTTTCGACAAGGTCCCACATAAGAGATTAGTATACAAACTTAAAGCACATGGTATTGGGGGTTCAGTATTGATGTGGATAGAGAACTGGCTGGCAGACAGGAAGCAAAGAGTAGGAGTAAACGGGTCCTTTTCAAAATGGCAGGCAGTGACTAGTGGGGTACCGCAAGGTTCAGTGCTGGGACCCCAGCTATTTACAATATATATTAATGATCTGGATGAGGGAATTGAATGCAACATCTCCAAGTTTGCGGATGACACGAAGCTGGGGGGCAGTGTTAGCTGTGAGGAGGATGCTAGGAGGCTGCAAGGTGACTTGGATAGGTTGGGTGAGTGGGCAAATGCATGGCAGATGCAGTATAATGTGGATAAATGTGAGGTTATCCACTTTGGTGACAAAAACAGGAAAGTTGATTATTATCTGAATGGTGACCGATTAGGAAAGGGGGAGATGCAACGAGACCTGGTTGTCATGGTACACCAGTCATTGAAAGTAGGAATGCAGGTGCAGCAGGCAGTGAAGAAAGCAAATGGTATGTTAGCATTCATAGCAAAAGGATTTGAGTATAAGAGCAGGGAGGTTCTACTGCAGTTGTACAGGGTCTTGGTGAGTCCACACCTGGAGTATTGTGTACAGTTTTGGTCTCCTAATCTGAGGAAATACATTCTAGCCATAGAGGGGGTACAGAGAAGGTTCACCAGACTGATTCCTGGGAAGGCAGGACTTTCATATGAAGAAAGACTGGATAGACTCGGCTTGTACACGCTGGAATTCAGAAGATTGAGGGGGGATCTTATAGAAACTTACAAAATTCTTAAAGGGTTGGACAGGCTAGATGCAGGAAGATTATTCCCGATGTTGGGGAAGTCCAGAACTAGGGGTCACAGTTTAAGGTAAGGATAAGAGGGAAGTCTTTTAGGACCGAGATGAGAAAATCACTTTTTTACACAGAGAGTGGTGAATCTGTGGAATTCTCTGCCACAGAAGGTAGTTGAGGCCAGTTCATTGGCTATATTTAAGAGGGAGTTAGATGTGGCCCTTGTGGCTAAAGGGATCAGGGGGTATGGAGAGAATGCAGGGATGGGATACTGAGTTGGATGATCAGCCATGATCATATTGAATGGCGGTGCAGGCTCGAAGAGCCGAATGGCCTACTCCTGCACCTATTTTCTATGTTTCTATGTTTTTATGTATTTTTGATTGTATCAGGTAACAAGCCCCGATAAGTAACTAGTTTTCTTTTTCCCCCCATATTTTCCTTTAACATGTTTAAAAGCCCTGTCCCATTGTACGAGTTCATTCAAGAGTTCTCCCGAGTTTGCCCTGATTCGAACTCGGAGATTTACAGTAATGGCCGCTCGTCGGTACTCGGGGCTCTCGTGGACATTTTTCAACATGTTGAAAAATCTTCACGAGTCTTTCCGAGCTTACCGCATTTCACGAGTACTTGCCGTTACGTTACGAGCCGCTAAGAGACATCCCCGAGCTCCGACGTACCCGCTATGCACATTCTACATGCTTCCACGAGTTTGATTTTGTTTTTAAACTCGGGAGAGCTCTTGAATGAACTCGTACAGTGGGACAGGGCTTTAAGAATGAAAGAAGAATGTTACGTGAGTCCACAGTTGAGCATTTTGGTAGTCTGTGAAATCTTTCAGAGAATGTATACAATATCAATGAACAAAGGAAAGATGATGTAGCCTAAAGAACATTTTTTTACGCATTTGCGAATCGAGGAAAATCTAAATAATAAACGTAATTACAATTAACGTCCTAGAAATTAATTAAAACGTTAAGATGAAATAAAATGAAAAAAACAAATTAAGAAAAAAAGGGCTTAATTTAGGATCCACATTTCCTAATACCAGCAATCCCTGCCGTAACTCTGATTAGCCAGTTAGTGGATTCAGCCTCAGCTTGGCACATCTGTGCTGTGCCACTGGACTCAGAGGTGGAGGTGACATGTGCTGGTTTCTGACCTCTAGCTCATATCTCACTTTTGAGTTCCAATTATCGGGCACAGAAATGAGAGATAAACAGACCTGTGAGGGGGTGAAAGATGGGGGATTCTCGCTGGCACTAACGGGCACAAGAGAGCATGATCCCATTCGTTGCTGGTTTTGAACTGCTGATGTTAGCCTTTCATGCTTGGCTAATTTGTAGAAGAGAATCAAGATTTTCCTGGGTGCTGCTTTAGACTATACACTTTAGAGATACAGCGCAGAAACAAGCCCTTTGGTCCCCAAATCCATGCTGACCAACAATCACCCCGTACACTAGCACTATCCTACACACTAGGGACAATTTAGAATTTTTTACCGAACCCAATTAACTAACAAACCTGAACATCTTTTGAGTGTGGGAGGAAACTGGAGTACCCGGAGAAAATACACACGTTCACAGGGAGAACATACAAACTCCGTACAGAGAGCCCCCGTAGTCAGTATCGGACCTAGGTTTCTGGTGCTGTAAGGCAGCAACTCTACTGTTGAGCCACTGCAACTGGCCTGAAATTAGTCTGAATGATGTGTAACATTATGGAGTTTGAAGGACAAAATGCATTCAATATAACTCCTTTGCACTGATTGTTGGACCCTAGTCTCCTGCAAGACCTATACTACCCCCAGAATGAATTTATTGCATTTGTGAGTTTCCACTAGTTGTACCCTTTTGTGGAATGTCGAGGAAGCTCCAAGATTTATGCTGGATATTTTGCCTGGAAGACATACCGTGTACATTTTAGAAGCTTGTAATTAAATGTAATTAAAATAAATACAGAAAACTAAAGACACAGACGTGACGAGTGAATTGTTCCACACAGTCATTTTCAGTAATTTAAAAAACAAAGCTATTCAAAGTTAGTGGATTGTCATAATGATTAACTTGTTTGTTTAAAAAAAATGTTTTTAACATGTTGCCTGATTGCACATGTCCACGGAGGATTTAGCTTTGAGTGACATGCATGCAAGGTTGAGTGGAAACTCGAATACAGCCTCCCAGAAAAGAGTAAATTGCACCCATTGTGCTCAAGGGAAACAATTTTTTCCTCAGTCAAGACTTTGAGAAAGGATTCACAACTGCAATCTATGGCATAAATCATACTTTGAACAACATTCATGATGCCTGAAACCATCCAGGACAAAGCAGTTCACTTGCTTTGTATCACCTCCATCATTCTTCGCAGTACTTTTGTTTGCAGGCATAAAGATGCTAGTCGCAAAACATTTCTTGCTGTTGGTGTCTATGGCACCTTAAGATGTTTTAGGGCCTGACCGCCAAATTTAATTAACACATTTAATTTTTTTAGTAATATTTTTGTAATAGTAAAAAATTGATAATGTAATTTTTAACTTAGTAAAGATGCTGGTCTGCCGTACCGCTGAATACTGTCACAAAAATAGTGCTTTTCCTCAGCATTCATCCCTTACTATCCAGCACACAGTGGCTGTTGTGTGTACAATCTACAAGATGCACTGCGGTTATTCACCCAAACTATTCTGGCAGCACTTTTCCAAATTCGTGGCCTTTATTAGCAAAATGTTTATGGTAGCAGGCGCCATCATCTGTATCCTATGACTTCCCCGCAAGTCATAAGTTTGTACCACAGTTCATTCAACTTCACTAGAAGGATCGCAGCAGTTCAAGGTGACAGCTCATCACCACCGTCCTAAAATGCACGGGATTAACACTGAATTCATAATTGGCTCCTCCTCTCCTTCCAGTTTTTCTTTGGTGAAGACCTGCAGCAAAGGGTGTCATGGTAGGCGTGTGGTATATTTGCTGCCTTACAGCACAAGAGTCATGGGTTTTATTCTGACTAGGGGTGCTGACTGTATGGAGTTGGTACGTCCTTCTTGCCATAGAGGGAGTACAGAGAAGGTTCACCAGACTGATTCCTGGGATGTCAGGACTTTCATATGAAGAAAGACTGGATAGACTTGGCTTGTATTCGCTAGAATTTAGAAGATTGAGGGGGGACCTTATAGAAACTTAAAAATAGCTGTTCTTGGCAACACAGCTCGACGTGCACCCTGCGGGATTTGGTGAGAATAATTCATTTTTATATTGGAATTACATATATGTCTTTATTGATACTATCACTTGTAGTAGTGTTATTAATAATACATATTGTGGTTACTAAAAATGTTTTTTTTTTTTTTTTTTTTTTTTTTTTCGTTTCTCTTTTCTTTCTTATATATAATCAAATTATTATTTAATCACTCTCTTAATGATTTATTCTTTCTCTATTCTTTCTCTATCATTATTTCTAAAAAAACAGTAGATAAGTATTACTAGTGTTTTACTTAATGCAAATTGAATTAATTTGATATAAAGTTGTTTGAAGCATTGTAATTGATTACCTTTAATAAAAAAATATATTAAAATAAAATAAAAAAAGAAACTTAAAAATTCTTAAGGGGTTGGACAGGCTAGATGCGGGAAGATTGTTCCCAATGTTGGGGAAGTCCAGGACAAGGGGTCACAGCTTAAGGATAAGGGGGAAATTCTTTAGGACCGAGATGAGAATTTTTTTTTTCACACAGAGAGTGGTGAATCTCTGGAATTCTCTGCCACAGGAGGTAGTTGAGGCCAGTTCATTGGCTATATTTAAGAGGGGGTTAGATGTGGCCCTTGTGGCTAAAGGTATCAGGGGGTATGGAGAGAAGGCAGGATACTGAGTTGGATGATCAGCCATGATCATATTGAATGGCGGTGCAGGCTCGAAAGGCCGAATGGCCTACTCCTGCACCTATTTTCTATGTTTCTATGTCCTCCCTGTGCCCACGTGGGTTTTCACTGGGCGCTCCGGTTTCCTCCCACATTCCAAAAGACGTGGATAAGTAGGTTAACTGGCTTCTGTATATTGTCCCTTGTGTCTAGGATAGTAATGTAAGGGTAATTATTGGTCATCGCGGATTTGGTATGCCGGAAGGCTTGTATCTCTAAACTAAACTAAACTAAATCAAACAAATAGCACACCAGCAGGAATTGACACTCATTCTGTTGAGTGCTTCAGAACTGCTTCAGGGCAGTGAGTGAGATAAAAACATTGTTCCAAAAGGCCAACAGTTGACCCTGAAATGCCTCGTGTGATCGCACGGCTTTCATTCCATTCATGTAGCTCATGAGAATCATGGCACACAGTTGCCAGCCTTGTTGTATTGGCTTAAGACCATCTGCCACTGTGCGCCTCAGTAGAATTAAGGGATTACAACTGGCAAATTATCAGGTGTTGGTCTACATGTTGTCTTGCCTGTGATCACACATCAGACACACACTCAGAGAACAGAATCCCTTTCAGTTCCAGTATATGGCAGAGTTGACAAGAGCTAAACAACTCAATTTGTGCCACCAACAACACTGATAGCGAAGTCAGCAGACGTCATAAGACTGCAAGCATTTTATTCATGTTGCTCTCTGGTAAGAAAGAGAAAATTGAGGCTAGTTTTGTGTAAAAGTGTTAGTGATCTACCATATGCAACAATGGATGGGAATCATCTCCATATCCATTGGCCTGGTCAAAGTCTCAGCCGCTGGCTGTGTCTAACGTTGTAGCCTCACCTCACTCTTCTTTCCCCATCATCTCCTCCTTCTCATCCTACTCTTTCTTCTCTCTGTGGTGTCTCCTGCTCTTTGTTCATTTTCTCAGTCATATTGGACTCCAAAAGCAATGCCTTCTAAAATGTAAATCAGGTTGCACCAGGTTTTGAGGAAGGCATTGCCGTGGAAACACTTGGTCTGTTGCTGATGTCCAGGAAGGAAGTTTGCTCCCTCATCACCTTGGGAAGTTAAAACCTCTTGTTGAGAGCCCTCCTTCAATCCCTCCTCTCGTGCTAGCCTTCCGCACTTCCTCTTCCTCTTTCCCTTCCCCCTCCCACTATTTCATTCTACTGCTCCATCATTTACTTCTCCCTTCCACTCCTCCTCTGTCTACACCTTCATCTATTCCTCTTCCCTCATCATCTCTCTCTTCTTTCTCCACCACCTTCTCTTTCTCCTCGCCTTAGTGTCCCCTGCTCTGTTTGTTTGTTTTCTCAGACATGTTGCACTCAAGAAAGCAATGACTTCTGCTACTTCGACCAGCTCAAAAGAGTGCAAAACGCATGGTAATGCAGCAACAGCCTGAAGAAATAAAGCATCATCTCATCTAATTATTGTTCCCTTTAAAGTGTTGGTTGTGGGGCTCCTTGCTGTCGCGATCAATGCATACAATATTTGTAACATTAAAACTGTTATGTTGTTAGGCACGTGTCATGAGACTAGGCAACGTTTTGGCTCTTCCAGCTTTCTACTCCCTCCCCCACTACAATCAGTCTGAAGATGGGTCAGGGCCCAAAACATCACCTCTCTATGTTCTCCAGAGATGCCACCTGATCCGCTGAGTTACGCAAGCACTATATATCTTCTTTTGTAAACCAGCTACAGCTCCTTATGTCATGTGACTAACTTATTCCAGAGCCAGAGCATTGTTTATCATAGGTTTCAGGAAGACTGGAGACACAAGACACTGCAGATGCTTGAATCTTGAGTAAAACAGAAGATGCTGGAGTATCTCATGCGGTCAGGCAGTATCTCTGGCATCAAGGCTCTTTGTGTAAAATGCTTAAAATAGGTGGACATGGCCACCTTTGAGCTTTTTTTTGCCTTATTTGTATTTATCAACACATCCTGCACTTGGACTTTATTGGCTGTTGGCACTCTTAAGTGCACACAGTGTTGGTATCATGGACATCACTTTGGAACTCGAAAAGGCTCATTTACTGGCACCTTAAAAAGAGGCTCACAAAGACCATTTTCTCCACATATACCAAAATCACCTCATTGTAGCTTGACAAAAATTGCCATGGACATTTTTTGCCTGTGACAAGCAACATTTCAAAGTTGTCAAGATTTTAGTTTTTGCAAAACATTTCCAGATGGCCTCTTACGGAAGTATTATTTTGGGTTTCTCAATTTCCAGGGAAATCATTCTTCTGAGTCAAGAAGTTTCTGTCCATAAGTTAGTTGACAAATTGATGGACTGACCATGTCCAAGCAGAAAGTGGCCACACGTTTTGCATTACCACAGAATGAGTCGCCTTTCACAGTCGCCTTTCACAGTGTATTTACTGACACTCCTTAAAATAGTAAATTCTATTGTATGAATATAATTCTATTGTGTGAATCCCCAATCCTCTTATATAAATATATGTATACACACACACACACACACACACACACACACACACACACACACACACACACACACACACACACACACACACACACACACACACACACACACACACACACACACACACACACACACACACCTATATTCTAACATTGATTATTTGTCCTGCACAGAGGTGAATATCTCTATATTTCTCAGCTCGAATCCTGTTTCCACCTTCTTTGTACATTGTTCTATTTGCTCACTGTGAATTGTCTGTTAAATGTATCATCAATATCTCAGCAATCTGACTGCAGTGCAATAACTCAAGCAGCTCAGTGAAGTGGTAAATTCGTGGCAGATCAGAGAATGTTTGGTTTCTGATGTTGCCCTCATCAGGTTAATGATTGTTTGCAGCAGTTAGATCCTTGATTTCTCTCTTAAAATCAGCGCACTAGATAAATTCAGGCAGCTCGGGATTATTTACTCAGTCTTCTAAAATCACATGGTTTAAGATAGGAAGCATGTGCAAACAACATGGCCGCGATCCAGGGTCTATGAACTTTTACTGTGGAAGGACAGTGCTATGCAATAAAGGCAACTGTAGAGGCCCTTGGTCTTGCAGGTGTTGAGTGGAATACCCTTCCTCTCAGTTCTTACAGGAATTGTTGTCAGTAACATCTTACAGATCACTGCTGAGCATTTGCAAAGTAACAGTTATTAGGTGATATGAATTACTGGAGGCAAATTTGGTGTGGGTGATGTTCCATTAAGTTTCCAAACGTTGAGTAGAGTTAATTTATGAAGAAATGTTAATTTCCCTTTGAGTGGGACAAATCAGATCCTGTGGCTTTATTTTGATGAAAATGTAAGGTGTGATCCCTCATGTTATGCCCTACTAATCCCAGTGTTCAAAGATAACATTTAATAGTTGATTTAATTGAAGTATTGAAAATAAATGAATGCAATGCAGAAGCTAAGTGCAGGAACATTATTTCAGACTGGTAGTCAACAGTAAGACGATCAATTGCAGATGATGGTATGAAATTAAAATAGCATGTTGTACAGATGTCCAGGGAAAAAATGAAGGAGAAAAAGCACAAGAGTCCAATTCCTAAAGCTTTTGTTAGCCATTTCACTGTTCTACAGTCATCCGCATTGTTAGGCCTGCACCAAAGATTTTACCATTGGGTGCAAAGTGTAAGACTTTAGATGTTAAATGTCTTTTGGAGGTCTAAGTACAGAATATTCACATCTTTTCTGCTGTCTTGTTGGGAAGTCACCAGTCTAGGAATCTACACTTCAGTCTAAAGAAATGTCCCAACCCAAAATATCGCCCCCCGTGTTCTCTAGAGTTGCTGCCTGACCCGCTGAGTTCCCCCTGCACTTTGTGTTCTACATAATATTCCAGAATCTGCAAGTATTTGTGTCTACTCAGATAAGTCAATTGTATTTTTTGGATGGGATCCCCCCCTTTCAATAACATTTTTATTTTTTCCTGTTGAACTATCATAGCAGAGACAATCATCAGGTTGTGCTTGCTGACCTCTGGATTTGTCATGTCTCAACATTAAAATTCTGATACTTGACTTCCTTCATCTCCATTCTCTCTAGCACTGAGAAGTACAGTACAGGACAGGCCCCTCGGCCCACGATGTCTGTTGAACATAATACCAAATTAAACCAATCACTTATGCCTGCAAAGAATTCATTCCTTTCCATTTCTGGCCATTCATCCATCTATTTAAAAGCCTCTCCAATGCGATGACCGTATATGTCTCCACCATCACCTCAGGCAGCACATTCCAGGCACCCCATTCTCTGTGTAAATAGCTTGTACCACACATCTCCTTTAAAAAAAATTCACTCACCGTGAAACTATGCCCTCTAGCTTTGACATTCCACCCTAGAAAAAGGTTCTCATAATTTTATAAACCCATTAGTATCATCTGAACCTCCGACACTCTAGAGAAGCCTTCTCATCATATAAATCTTTGTATTTTCGGGACTCCTTCATTTCTCTCTTTTTCTGCAATCGCAATCACTTAAAAATAAATGATGAGCTCAGTTACCAGATTCCATGCCACTGTGCTCACAACCTTTTCCCCCAAACTCCTTCACCTCTCCTTCACCTTCAAAGAAGTTCCAAAAACCCATCACTTTGATCAAACTTTACCTAAGCATCCTAAAATCTCCACACATTGTTTGCATTAATATAGTCTTGCGAAGATAGAAGTTTTTTATTGTTGCTGATGATTATTTCCATCATAATATAATTAGACTATCTGACTACAACCCGCAATTCCATACAAGGAGCAAAAGGGTTATCAAAATAATATTTTTCTTCTTGACGTCTTTACAAGAAGACACGGCATAATTGCAAAGCAAACTTAATTTGTTCATCATGTCCTTGGAAATTAACTGCTATGGCAGATTAATGTACCACCTCAGCCTATTGTTTTTGCAGTTAATTAGATCAGAAGCCATTCATTGTGCTGTGTGCTGAGGGATACAAAAAAGCATCACTGCATGAAGCTACATTAGAATAATGCACATTGATTGTATGCTAGGTATCTGTCAACTTGCTTAAATTAAAGACAAAATATAGGGTGAAAATTTCAGCCAGAAACCACAAAGTGCAATCGAGCACAGGGATAAAGAACGTACAAGATGTTAACCACTTATCTATTTCATTTTCTGAATCTGAAATAAATTAAAAAACGTAAAATAATTTGTACTATCAGGAATGTCCAAAAAAGCTCTGCTGTCAGAAGTCTAGATATTTACCAGTCCTGTTACTTTCTCTGAAACACTTCAATTAATTTACTCACTCCTTGGGTGCCTTGCAGAGGGAATGATGGTGTTCCTCTCTGCTATTTGTAGTGAAATAAGAGGATGTCAATATAAAGTGAATGCAAAGAAAGGAAATCTATTTAAGTATTCCAAAATGGTATTTAAATATTTTAAGGTGTAGTCAAATTTCGCCAGCCCAGCATGAAAAGTTGGTCAGCATGGACAAGATGGGCTGAAGGGCCTGTTTCCTTGCAAGGAAGCCAGTGTGCAGGGATTGGCTTTGTGTGGCGACAAGCAAGGGTGAGGGTAAGCAAGCCCACAGAGTTGTGTTTTAACTGACGTGCCAAAAAACAGTCAGATGTTTGACGGAAAATTGCAATTTGTTTAAATAACTCTTTTTTCTTGGCAGAAACGTTGCATGGTGGTGCAGTGGTAGAGTTGCTGCCTTACTGCACCAGATAACTGGGTTTGATCCTGACCACAAGTGCTGTCCGTACAAAGGACTATAAAATCCCAGATGCCTGGACGTGAGTCAGTCACTCCGCAAGATCGCGAGGGAGAGGCCACAACTGTCATTCTAAGCTGTGAATCAATTGAACTGTGAGTCTGCAATGTACTTGCAATAAATGATTTGTTAGCCCTTAATGAAAATGAAATGAGTTGTTTGGCCTACCCAGTGCTTGAAACTGAGATGGCAATGGAAACGAAATGAAATGAAAATGAGATGAGTTGTTTGGCATGCTTTGTGCTTGAAACTGAAATTGCAATGGAAATTAAATGAAATGAAAATGAGATGTGGGCCGAATGGATTCCAACCCTCTCGTGTGAACATGAGACCCAACGGGTCCCACTTAGTCTAATACTATATGTAAACATATAAATTAAGCACAGAAGTAATCCACTCGTCTATTTTGTCACTCATTGAGATAATATATTAACTTCAGCACCACATTCCCAGACACCCTACATACGGTAGTCTTTCATCCCAATCTTCCAGACATTCGTCCTTTTCTTTTTAAACCACGGCATTTGATCTATCCATGTGAAAGGTTGCAGTACTGTTGTAACATTTAGGTAAATAAATGGCATCTGAGGCAATGCAGTACTCTGGCAGTACTGCACTGGAATCCCAGCCTATATTTGGGGACATTCCTTCCCCTGACTAAGATTTGCACTGTTGTTTCTGCACTGGACCATGCTTGTTTCTCCATTGTAGTCTTTGACCTGGACTTCTGTTGGGAGACTGGTTTCCATCACATCAGTCAGTTAAAGGGCGTCTAATGGCAACAGACCAGCTGCAGTGGCAAGAACACCACTCACAGCTTTATGGCCCAACCATCCTGAATCTTAGTCCTGTTGTTTAAATGAAGTGTTTGTCAAAATAATTGAAATTCAATATCACTGGATTTTTCAAAAATGAAAAATAATTATTAAAAAAAAGAAATTTATTGCTTTTGCATTCTAACTGCTTCCTGTGTAAAGAACTTTCTCCAGCATTCTCCACTGTGGATGTATTAATTAATTTAATTTGAAGGTAATAAAAACAATTACATATGCTGGAAATCTGAAATAAAAACAGAAGATGCAAGAAACACATTAATAGGTCAGGTATAATCTGTGGAGACAGAATCAGTGATACAATTTCAGATCAAACACTGTGATTAGTATACAAACTTAAAGCACACGGTATTGGGGGTTCAGTATTGATGTGGATAGAGAACTGGCTGGCAGACAGGAAGCAAAGAGTAGGAGTAAACGGGTCCTTTTCACAATGGCAGGCAGTGACTAATGGGGTACCGCAAGGCTCAGTGCCGGGACCCCAGCTATTTACAATATATATTAATGATTTAGATGAGGGAATTGAATGCAACATCTCCAAGTTTGCAGATGACACGAAGCTGGGGGGCAGTGTTAGCTGTGAGGAGGATGCTAGGAGGCTGCAAGGTGACTTGGATAGGCTGGGTGAGTGAGCAAATGCATGGCAGATGCAGTATAATGTGGATAAATGTGAGGTTATCCACTTTGGTGGCAAAAACAGGAAAGTAAACTATTATCTGAATGGTGGCCGATTAGGAAAAGGGGAGATGCAACGAGGCCTGGGTGTCATGGTACACCAGTCATTAAAAGTAGGCATGCAGGTGCAGCAGGCAGTGAAGAAGTCGAATGGTATGTTAGCATTCATAGCAAAAGGATTTGAGTATAGGAGCAGGGAGGTTCTACTGCAGTTGTACAGGGTCTTGGTGAGACCATACCTGGAGTATTGCGTACAGTTTTGGTCTCCTAATCTGAGGAAAGACATTCTTGCCATAGAGGGAGTACAGAGAAGGTTCACCAGACTGATTCCTGGGATGTCAGGACTTTCATATGAAGAAAGACTGGACAGACTCTGTTTGTACTCGCTAGAATTTAGAAGATTGAGGGGAGATCTTATAGAAACTTACAAAATTCTTAAGTGGTTGGACAGGCTAGATGCAGGAAGATTGTTCCCGATCTTGGGGAAGTCCAGAACAAGGGGTCACAGTTTAAGGATAAGGGGGAAATCTTTTAGGACCGAGATGAGGAAAACATTTTTCACACAGAGAGTGGTGAATCTGTGGAATTCTCTGCCACAGAAGGTAGTTGAGGCCAGTTCATTGGCTATATTTAAGAGGGAGTTAGATGTGGCCCTTGTGGCTAAAGGGATCAGGGGGTATGGAGAGAAGGCAGGTACGGGATACTGAGTTGGATGATCAGCCATGATCATATTGAATGGCGGTGCAGGCTCGAAGGGCCGAATGGCCTACTCCTGCACCTATTTTCTATGTTTCTATGTTTCTATGTTAGAACAGACCTGATAAAGCTGGACTTGAAACGTTAACTCTATTTAGTTTAGTTTAGTTGTAGAGATACGGTGTGCAAACTGGCCCTTCCACCAACTGAGTCAACACTGACCATTGATCACCTGTACTTTACTTCCATGCGAGACCACTCTACAAACTTGAGCCAATGTACAGAATCCAATTGAGCTACAAACCTGCATGATATGAAAATACTGACTGCCCAAAGACACTTTTCCTAAAGTCTTTGGAGTGTGGGAGGAAACCAGAGCATCCATGTGGAGAAAACCCAAGCAATCACAGGGAGAACATACAAACCCAATACAGACTGCACCCGCAGTCAGGATCAAACCCAGGTTAGGTGTCTGGCGCTGTGAAGCAACATCTCTAACACTGCGTCAAGGAGCCACACAATGTGTTTTTTTCTTTCCACAGGTGCTGCTTGGCCGGCTGAGTATTTTCAGCATTTTGTTTTTATATTTAAAGTGTCTACATTTGCACATTGCACATTGCATGGAAACATTCTTCTGTATTTGTCGCCAACTATAAATATTGCAATGCATTTACTTTACAGTTTTCTCTTTTCTAGCAGCAAGAAGCTCTGGCCTTTAGTTTCACCTGTTAGTTATAACCTTTCACTTCTGGGTATCGTCTTTGTAAAACATAAAAAAAAGGTTGCTCCTTTCAGTCCGTTCAAATAATCTGAACAAAATATGGGTGCAACAGCTTAATGTGACCACAATGTCGGCTGATTAATGGACAATACTTGCAGTGACCTTCATTCTTATTAATATGTACTCAAACCAGATAAACTATGTAAAAGTCACGGAATTGGCAAGTGGCTTTTGTGTGGAGAATAATGACCTTTTAGTTGCATTAATTGATTTCTATTAGTCACTGACATAATAACTTACTTTACATGAATGAACTTTCACATTATTCAAACGCTAAATGGAGCTTTATGCAAAAGGCCTTCTCTTCTCCTGCATGCATTGTTCTCCTTCATGCATTTCCACACTTCTCTCTTCAGAACATAGAACATGGAACAGTGCAGCACAGGAACAAGCCATTTAGCCAAGCATGATGCTTAATTAATCTCCCTTTCCTGCAAGCTAACCATGTCACTCCTTTGGCTGCATATTCATATGCTTAGCTAAAAGCCTCTTAAACGCCACTATCATATTAGAGTAAATAACTTCTCAATGAGTATATCGTACTCTGTTCCTCCATGTTAAAGGGAATAATGACAAGTTTACAACCTCTCCCTGAAATTTAACTCTGAAAAGGACACTTGTACATTCTTCCATCTTGGGGCTCCAACACTCCTCCAATTCTCAACAATTGGAACTGGTCCATCAATTCTGACACAGGCACAATGGTTCGAATGACTTTGTTTTGTAAGTTCAGCACAGACCATAGAAAATACATAGAAACATAGAAAATAGGTGCAGGAGGAGGCCATTCAGCCCTTTGAGCCAGCACCGCCATTCATTGTGATCATGGCTTATCGTCCCCAATTAATAACCCATGCCTGCCTTCTCCCCATATCCCTTGATTCCACTAGCCCCTAGTCCTTTATCTAACTCTCTCTTAAATCCAGCCAGTGATTTGGCCTCCACTGCCCTCTGTGGCAGGGAATTCCACAAATTCACAGCTCTCTGGGTGAAAACGTTTTTTGTCACCTCAGTCTTAAATGGCTTCCCCTTTATTCTAAGACTGTGGCCCCTGGTTCCAGACTCGCCCAACATTGGGAACATTTTTCCTGCATCAAGCTTGTCCAGTCCTTTTATAATGTTATATGTTTCTATAAGATCCCACCTCATCCTTCTAAACTCCAGTGAATACAAACCAGATCCAGCCAGGACCTGCATGCTCTTTATAGCTGAACACAGGCTTTGAGGCCTGACAATAACTTGAGAATCTCTGCTGTTAAACAGAGGGGTTGAAGAAAAAAAAGAAAAATCAATAGATTTAGTTTAGATTTGAAATCCTCGCTGTGCCACTAGTAATTTGAGTTATTATTAATAATTGTTAATAATTGTTCCATTATATCCAGTGCGATAAAACTTACATTTACATTCCACTTGCTATAATTTCAGAATTTCCTAAAAAACACTTTACAACCAAACTCTGGCCATATTTAGAACTCAGTGGCAATTTGTACACAGCAATTTCCCATGAGGATCAATGAGACAAGGACCAGATAGGTTATTTGAAGGACAGGAACAGCCAGGAAATTGGGGAAGAATCCCCTGACCTTTTGTCAGTATAGTACAATGGGATCTTCTAACTGCATTCATTATGACAGATAGGATCTGGATTTAGCATCTCATTTGAAAGACAGCAACTCTGACTGTGCAGTGTCTATTTCATAATGTACTGGGAGTGTTAACCCAGCTTTTCTGTTCAAACTTGCAGCGGGGAACACAAACTGACAGCTTCCTCCACAGTGCAAGAGTGGTGCCAATTATCTACAACAGCTGAGTCTCAACAGGAGATTGCAGCATGCTATGGTACCCACAGAGGTGGTCAAACAGAAAGTTTTCAATGGAGCAGTATTCTCATCAGGAGTTTATTTCCAATGCACAGTAAATAACCATATATAACCATATAACAATTACAGCACAGAAACAAGCCATCTCGGCCCTTCTAGTCCGTGCCGAACACTTATTCTCCCCTAGTCCCATCTAACTGCACTCAGACCATAACCCTCCATTCCTTTCCCGTCCATATAACTATCCATCTGTGCAAGAATGTATTATGAAAAAAGGTACTATGACTATGGTGTGCAAAAGTAAGACATTAACCATATAACCATATAACAATTACAGCACGGAAACAGGCCATCTCGACCCTTCTAGTCAGTGCCGAACACATAATCTCCCCTAGTCCCATATACCTGCGCTCAGACCATAACCCTCCATTCCTTTCCCATCCATATAACTATCCAATTTATTTTTAAATGATAAAAACGAACCTGCCTCCACCACCTTCACTGGAAGCTCATTCCACACAGCTACCACTCTCTGAGTAAAGAAGTTCCCCCTCATGTTACCCCTAAACTTCAGTCCCTTAATTCTCAAGTCATGTCCCCTTGTTTGAATCTTCCCTACTCTCAGTGGGAAAAGCTTTTCCACGTCAACTCTGTCTATCCCTCTCATCATTTTTAAAACCTCTATCAAGTCCCCCCTTAACCTTCTGCGCTCCAAAGAATAAAGCCCTAACTTGTTCAACCTTTCTCTGTAACTTAGTTGCTGAAACCCAGGCAACATTCTAGTAAATCTCCTCTGTACTCTCTCTATTTTGTTGACATCCTTCCTATAATTAGGCGACCAAAATTGTACACCATACTCCAGAATTGGCCTCACCAATGCCTTGTACAATTTTAACATTACATCCCAACTTCTATACTCAATGCTCTGATTTATAAAGGCCAGCACACCAAAAGCTTTCTTTACCACCCTATCTACATGAGATTCCACTTTCAGGGAACTGTGCACAGTTATTCCCAGATCCCTCTGTTCACCTGCATTCTTCAATTCCCTACCATTTACCATGTACGTCCTATTTTGATTTGTCCTGCCAAGATGTAGCACCTCACACTTATCAGCATTAAACTCCATCTGCCATCTTTCAGTCCACTCTTCCAACTGGCATAAATCTCTCTGTAGACTTTGAAAATCTACCTCATTATCCACAACCCCACCTATCTTAGTATCATCTGCATACTTACTAATCCAATTAACCACACCATCATCCAGATCATTGATGTACATGACATTATTTTGACACAAGCTCTGAGGGCCTAAGAATTGGCCTGCACCTGAAAACAATGGTGAAGAAGGTAGGCTGGGTACTAGAGCAGCCAACTCAGTACGTCACCACAAGGGACCCATTGAGGATGTGGCTTGTGTTGGGTGAACCTTGCTGTGGATGGCATGTGACTTGGGCGAGGTTTGTTGTGGGTTCTAAACATTCCTGTTGGATCAATTCAACTATCTAAATGGCGTCGTTGGGAAGAGGAAGTACAACGGGATCTGGGGGTCCTTGTACGTCAGTCTATGAAAGTAAGCATGCAGATACAGCAGGCAGTGAAGAAAGTGAGTGGCATGTTGGCCTTTATAACAAGAAGAATCGAATATAGGAGCAAAGAGATCCTTCTGCAGTTGTACAGAGCCCTAGTGAGACCACACCTGTGCAGTTTTGGTCCCCTAATTTGAGGAAGAGCATTCTTGCTATTGAAGGAGTGCAACGTAGGTTTACAAGGTTAATTCCCGGGATGGCGGGACTGTCATATGCTGAGAGAATGGAGCAGCTGGGCTTGTGCACTCTGGAGTTTAGAAGGATGAGAGGATATCTCATTGAAACATATAAGATTGTTAAGGGCTTGGACACGCTAGAAGCAGGAAACATGTTCTAAAATGTTGGGGGAGTCCAGAACCAGGAGCCACAGTTTAAGAATAAGGAGTAAGCCATTTAGAACGGAGAAGAGGAAACACTTTTTCTCACAGAGAGTGGTGAGTGTGGAATTCTCTGCCTCAGAGGGCGGTGGAGGCAGGTTCTCTGGATGCTTTCAAGAGAGAGCTAGATAGGGCTCTTAAAAATAGCAGAGTCAGGGAATATGGGGAGAAGGCAGGAACGGGGTACTGATTGGGGATGATCAGCCATGATCACATTTAATGGCTCGAAGGGCCAAATGGCCTGCTCCTGCACCTATTGTCTATTGTCTATTGTAGGGCTTTAAGGCCTTGCTGTTGGGGGATGGAGGTGTAGAGTGACTGAACATCCATGGTAAAGATGAGGGAGGTGGGGGCCCAGAAAGCAGGCCATTAAAGAGATGAAGGGCATGTGAGGCATCTTGGACATTGGTTGGGAGGGTTTGGACCATGGGGGATAGGATGAAGTTGAGGTACGTGGAAATGATTTCAGTGGGCCAGGAGCAGACAGAAACAATGGGTCAGCCAAAGCAGTTGTGTTTATAGATTTTCGGGAGAAGGTAAAAACCGTGGCTGTGCGGGTTTGGGGAACAATAAGGTTGGAGGCTGTGGATGGCTAGGATTTCTAGCGCTATTTGATCAGCAGCCTCAGTCATTGTTCAATGCCGGGCACATGTTCAAATTCAGGAAAGCTAACGTGATGAATCCTGGTTCAACGATCAGGTTAAAAGCGTTGCTGTTGAGATGGTGGTCAGAAATCTCACTCTGATCAGGGTGACAAGAGTCGGTTGAACATTCATGCAAATGTGCCATTGAATGGCAGAACTCATCGTACCTCAAGAAAGGAAACCTGCAATTGTGAGGAGTTCAACAAAGTGGGAATAGAATTGCACAAAGATGGGTTGATTACAAAGTGAAGCGAAGCAGTTAAAAAGTTCTCTAGGTGCCAGCATTTTCTGAGCTAGGTTTGCCAAGGGTATAGATCACAGAATGTAAGTAAGTTGACAATGAAAAACAGATTGGTTAGACCCCATTTGACATGTTGGATAAATAAAATATCATGCTGTTTGCTGCCCAATCCCAAGGGATTAATTCATGTGCTAATTACAATGCTTTTCCTGCAGTTATAATGTTTGTTAAATATACCTATACCTATCCCTGAATTATTTAAATTCCTTCTAGTAATTTAGGGATACCTTAAGGAACAAGGGCAGAGTCCCTCTGGTCCTCACCTTTCACCCCACCAGCCGGCAAATACAACACATAATCCTCCGCCATTTCCGTCACCTCCAACGTGACCCCACCACTCGCCACATCTTCCCATCTCCCCCCATGTCTGCCTTCCGCAAAGACCGCTCCCTCCGCAACTCCCTCGTCAATTCTTCCCTTCCCTCCCGTACCACCCCCTCCCCGGGCACTTTCCGTTGCAACCGCAAGAAATGCAACACCTGTCCCTTCACCTCCCCCCTCGACTCCATTCAAGGACCCAAGCAGTCGTTCCAGGTGCGACAAAGGTTCACCTGTATCTCCTCCAACCTCATCTACTGCATCCGCTGCTCTAGATGTCAGCTGATTTACATTGGGGAGACTAAGCGGATGTTGGGCGATCGTTTCGCCGAACACCTCCGCTCAGTCCGCAATAACCAACCTGACCTCCCGGTGGCTCAGCACTTTAACTCCCCCTCCCATTCCCAATCCGACCTCTCTGTCCTGGGTCTCCTCCATTGCCAGAGTGAGCAACAGCAGAAAATTGGAGGAACAGCACCTCATATTCCGCCTGGGGACCTTGCGTCCGGATGGCATTAACATTGAATTCTCCCAATTTTGCTAGCCCTTGCTGTCTCCTCCCCTTCCTTAACCCTCTAGCTGTCTCCTCCCACCCTCCCATCCGCCCGCCCTCGGGCTCCTCCTCCTCCCCTTTTTCCTTCCTTCTTCCCCCCACCCCCCATCAGTCTGAAGAAGGGTTTCGGCCCGAAACGTCGCCTATTTCCTTCGCTCCATAGATGCTGCTGCACCCGCTGAGTTTCTCCAGCAATTTTGTGTACCTTCGATCTTCCAGCATCTGCAGTTCCTTCTTGAACACTTTATCTGACTTTCTCCTTCCAAATTCACTCGTATGATTTTTGAGCAATTTTGTTCTGCTGGCAATTATACCAGTTTATAACATTGATTTTTCTGCGATTATTCTAATCTGGTTCATTACATTCAAGCAACAAAAAAAAATGTATTATACTTTTCACTTACACCCAATTAGTTGCATTGCTAACAAATATATTTAAAAATAATTTGTAGGCTGGAAATGTTGGAAATCGGGCATTTTGCAGAGTGAATAATTTAATCTCCTCTCACATCCTTTAGTTGGAGACTATTTACCCCTGCAGTCTGCTGGGCGTGTGTTCTGTTGATACCATGATGAGGCACTACTGGGGCATTTTAGTTGTTTCTGGCATCTTGGCTTCTATTGACCAGTTGGGCCAGAGGTCCTGTTGCCGTGCTGCATGACCATATAACATGGAGCTGCTGGCACCTTGGTAGACAACTGGACTGCCAGATAACCATTTCAGTCCAAAGAGTTTAAGCCTCAGGAAAACTTTGAGGAACAGCAGGAGAAGAAATAGGATCATTCAGAGTTAATTTCAATGCAGAAAAAAAAAGAGAAAGTAGAAGGGTGAAGTACAAAATATATAATCACTTTTTAATTTTAATTCATGAGGATAATTTACTTGCTGCAGGAGATTCCACATTTACAATTTTCTCAGTCTTGGATGAAAAGATTGCCATAAGAAAAATCCATTCAATAAAGTACTTTTGCTCATACTTACTGAAGTGTCTGAGGCATAATGAATTGGTAATTAATGAGGTATCCATGTGAAATGAACAAGGTGGTAATACAAGGCAAAATGGCTAAAATCATCTGACAACTGATGACTTTTGAAGATAGTATATCTCAAGTCTGGAGAATGTCTGCAGGAACTCCTCAGGACAGTTTTCTTGGCACGGACATCTTTAGCAGATTCATCAATGACCCCATCTCACACGCTCTTTGTCGACTCCATGACTTCCGTTCTCTAGGCCCCCATTCCCTCATCTTCACCATGGATGTCCAGTCACTCTACAGCTCCTTCCCCCACCAGGAGGGTCTTAAAGCCTTCCGTTTCTTCCTCGACCGCAGAACCAACCAATCCCCGTCTACTGATACTCTCCTCCGTCTAGCGGAGCTGGTCCTTACCCTTAACAACCTTTTGTTTGACTCCTCCCATTTCCTCCAAATACAAGGCATAGCTATAGGCACGCTGTGCCTGCCTCTTTGTAGGGTACATCGAACAATCTTTGTTCGAGACGTACCAGGGCACTATCCCCAAACTCTACCTCCGCTACATGGAACATTTCCGACATTTCCCTACCATTTCTAGACCTCACTATCTCCATCGCAGTTGATAGACTACTGACCGACATCCACTATAAACCCACTGACTCCCATGGCTATCTGGACTATACTTCTTCCCACCCTGCTTCCTGTAAGGATTCCATCTCCTACTCCCAATTCCTCCGTCTATGCCGCATCTGCATCCAGGATGAGGTGCTGCACACCAGGACATCGGAGATGTCCTCATTCTTTAGGGAACGGGGTTCCCCTCTTTTACTATAGATGAGGCTCTCACCAGGGTCTCTTCAATACCCCGTAACTCTGCTCTCACTCCCCACCCCCCCCCACTCGTAACAAGGACAGAGTCTCCCTTGTCCTCACCTTCCACCCTACCAGCCGTCACATAAAACAAACCACCCCCTCCTGGCACTTTCTCTTGCAACTGCAGGAAATGCTACACTTGTCGTTTCACCTCCCCCCTTGACTCCATTCAAGGACCCAAGCATTCTTTCCAGGCATGGCAGAGGTTCACCTGCATGTCCTCCAACCTCATCTATTGCATCCGTTGCTCTAGGTCGGAGGTCAGTGGGGGCGCTGCGAGCCGGCAGCCCTGTCAGCAGCGCGTTTGTTTTTCTACTTTTTTTGTTTTTTTAGTGTGTCTTAATGTGTGTTTTTAATGTTTCTCGGTGTGTCTTGTGTGGGGAATAGTGTGGGGGGAAAGGGGGAAACCGTTTTTGTCGCCTCTTCCACGGAGAGATGACTTTTTCCATGTCGCCTCCCCCGTGGCCTAACAGCAAGGATCGGTGCGGCCTTTCCCGGAGACGCGCCCGGGGCTTCAGTTGCGGGCGCAGCGAGGACGCTTTCGTCGCGGAGCGGGCGAGCCCTCGCCTGGGGGTCGCCAGAGGGGAACGCTCCGTTCGCTGGCCCGCGGCAACCTGAAGCCACGGTCTGTGGAGCTCCAGCTGGCGGCATCTGGAGACTGGTCTACCTCGTGTGGGACCCGGGAGAAGAGCTCCAACCACCGGCCCTGCGGTCTGCGGTGCTTCTTGCTGCGGCGCGGTGGGTACTTTAGATCTTCGACCGCTGGCCTGCGGCCTACACCAACTTGAAGCCGCGGTCTCCACCAACTTGAAGCCGCGGTCTCCGGTGGGGATGCAGCGATTCAGGACTTACCTGGACTTACCATGTCTGAACATCTGGACACCCACAGCGGCGACTGCGGAGGGTTGTGGTCCCAACCACGGAGGAAAATGGAGGAGGACTGGCCAATTTTTGTGCCTTCCACCACAATGATGAATGCTGTGGTGGATGTTTGTGTTAAATTTTTATCGTGCATCTTGTGTCTTTTTTTATTGTACCACTGCTGGCAAATTCATTTCACTTGCACTTCATGTGCAAGTGACGAATAAAACTTGACTTGACTTGAGGTGTCAGCTGCTCTTCATCGGTGAGACCAAGTGCAGGCTTGGCGATCGCTTCGCCCACCACCTCCGCTTGGTTCACAATAACCAACCTGATCTCCCGGCAGCTCAGCAATTCAATTCTCCCTCCCATTCCGAATCCGACCTTTCTGTCCTGGGCCTCCTCCATCGCCAGAGTGAGGACCATCGTAAATTGGAGAAGCAGTACCTCATATTTCCCTTGGGCAGTTTACACCACAGCGGTATGAACATTGACTTCTCTAATTTCAGGTAGTCCCTGCTTTTTCCTCCCCTTCTCAGCTCTCCATCAGCCCACAGTCTCTGCCTCTTCCTTTCTTCTTCCCACCCCCCCCCCCCCCCCACCCCACTCCACCCCACTCCCACCCTCACATCTGTCTGAAGAAGGGTCTCGACCTGAAATATTGCCTATTTCCTTTGCTCAATTGATCCTGCCTCACCCGCTGAGTTTCTCCAGCATTTTTGTCTACTATCTGTGCCTAAGACCAGGAGTGGGTACATCACCAATAACTTTATCATGCTCAGTTGCATTTGCAATTGCTTAGATATCAAAGCTGTCAGTGCCTGCTTGTGGCAAACCATTCAAATGACAAGTGAAACTATCTGCAAGAAGCACTTCGCACACAGCTATATTAATGAAAGATTAAATACACAAGAAGATCTGCATGCTATAAATTAGTATCCCAATCACTTCATTGAATAGACCTCCTCTTCATCACCAACATGCTATGACTGGTCTACATTCTCCATAATATGTATGCAACTAGTCACGTGGCCACTATTAGAATGTAGACAACATGACAGTCAATTTGCAGATGGAAACTGACATATAATAATGTAATAATGACATATCACATTTATTATTGTAGTTGATGAGAGATAAATCATACGTAAAAATATAGAACATAAAATAGTACAACACAAGAAGAGGCCCTGGGGCCCACAATGTCTGTGCCAAGGCCAATGTCTGTGCCAAGACTCCCTCTTAAATATAGACAATGAACTGGCCTCAACTACTTTCTGTTTGGATACAATCCATATTATTCCATTCCCTGCAATATCCGATTTTTGCAAATGAAACTCAAGCAACTTATTGTTTAAATAGAAGTTTACTGAGAGTCCTCATCATTTGGTGGAAAGGTCAAAGCACAAAGTGCCATTGTTCTGGCAGCTCCCCTGATCCCAGGAGAGAATAACTATAGTAAAATAGAGATTGACATAAAATGATGCCACAGTCTTGACATTTAATGGAATGCAGAACCAAGGAGGAAGTTCCCTGCCCTTAAAGGGAATTAATTTTTCCTCTCAGAAAGCGGTAATAGAACATGATTGTGTTGATGTCAAGAGTGGCCTCTGAGGTAGCTATAGATACCAGGCAGAGAGACAAAAAGAAACAATCTGTAAAGTTTAAAGGAAACTTACCTCAATTAAGAGAGAATGGAAGCCAAGAATACCTTGCAAAGGCAAAGTATTCTCTTGTGAGACATGGCTTTTTGTCTTGATTTGGGAAAAGATCACAGTGTATTGAGATGTCATCATCTAATGCAGTGTAATGGAGAGCTTAATGTGCTGTGACGTGCCAGCTGGAAGCGTTGAAGGACCAAATTTCCTCAGAACATGACAACCAATGAATCACTAACAAAGAAAGGGCTTTTAAAACAGCAAATTGTAGTTCATGAAAAATTTATAGTTTAGAGAATGTCAGGGCATGGACGTGAGAGGGGAAAATCGAGAAAAAAAAAGATTTTATTAATCACTGAATATTGCATGTTACGGAACAATGGCCATATCATACATGGTGGGAATTATTTAGAAATAATTGATGTGCAGTTTGACCGGCACTAGTTCAGGACAAAATTGCTGAAATAGGTACAGAGAAGAAGAAATCATTTTTTGACAAAGCCTAATGAAAACATGCATAATGCAATTATCAAAGTAATTATTAATTGAAGGGGTTCAAATTCCCAGAAATGTCTGGTGCTCAGCTCATGATTCGTTGGAATAAAACACTATTCAGTAATTGTTTTATTTTGTTAGCACATTTCTACATAATAAACGAAGTAAATGATCAATTCCTCCCAATTCTAGTATACTTAAAGTGTGGACCTAGAAAGCTGTTTATAGCAAGTTCATAGCAAAAGGATTTGAGTATAGGAGCAGGGAGGTTCTACTGCAGTTGTACAGGGTCTTGGTGAGACCACACCTGGAGTATTGTGTACAGTTTTGGTCTCCTAATCTGAGAAAATACATTCTTGCCATAGAGGGAGTACAGCGAAGGTTCACCAGACTGATTCCTGGGATGTCAGGACTTTCAGATGAAGAAAGACTGGATAGACTCGGCTTGTACACGCTAGAATTTAGAAGATTGAGGGATCTTATAGAAACTTACAAAATTCTTACGGGGTTGGACAGGCTAGATGCAGGAAGATTGTTCCCGATGTTGGGATGTCCAGAACAAGGGGTCACAGTTTAAGGATAAGGGGGAAATCTTTTAAGACCGAGATGAGAAAAACATTTCCCACACAGAGAGTGGTGAATCTCTGGAATTCTCTGCCACAGAAGGTAGTTGAGGCCAGTTCGTTGGCTATATTTAAGAGGGAGTTAGATGTGGCCCTTGTGGCTAAAGGGATCAGGGGGTATGGAGAGAAGGCAGGTACAGGATACTGAGTTGGATGATCAGCCATGATCATATTGAATGGCGGTGCAGGCTCGAAGGGCCGAATGGCCTACTCCTGCACCTAATTTCTATGTTTCTATGTTGTCTGTACAATGCCTAAAGAAATTCCAGCTGGAAACCATGCTAATGAATTTTGCACACATCTCCATTTGAGTTAAGACCAGCCATGTATCAATGAAAACTCTCCAAATTATGTCATCAGTATTTATGTTCACAATTTGTCTCTGGAAATATTTTTTTGTCACAGTGGTCTCACCAATGACCCTGCTCTCAACAAAGCACCAGCTTTTAATATGATTATTGCTGAGACTGCTTGAATTCATGGAAAGCCAGTAATGCTGGCAAATCCCAGTGTCTCCTGACTCACACTGAAATCAGTGCAGATGAGCACCTTTATCAATTGTTGTAACCAGGTTCAGGCACACCCCTTCTGCAGTCATAGACAGAGTGCTGCCAAGACAATCTCAAAAAGACTGACCCTAACTGGATCATGCTATCACGCACCCAGGTGATTACAACAGCTTCTGCCTCAAAGATGGCCAGTTATGGTAGAAGAAATCCCGGAACAAGAGAAGAGAATCCATGTGAAAAGTCATCTGACCAAAGAGATGATGCACAGAGTTGCGAGGGAAGAAATTAGTACCCTATGTGATTCCTCACATTTTTTGAAATGGCAGTTGAATGTTCCTTCCAGGTGTGAATGCATAAGTTGGAATTGGAAATTAGAAGAGCGACTTACATGGGATGCTTGCCCACTTTGCCAAAATGGCCATTCGTGACCTGCAATACAAGAAAGATTGCCTGGATATTGGTTGATTCACAGTCGACCTTGGTGGGGTGTGCGTGTGTGGCAGGTGGCCCCTTTTGTAAAGGGTGTGGCATGTAGTGTACTGGGATGCAATAAAGATTGTACAATAAGACCAATAGTGCTAAGAGTTGTCAACCTTGCCAGGATATAGAAATATACTTTAACATAACCGAACAATTAACAATTTCAACTGAACTGCAATAAAACTGGCATCAGTGATGGTGAGATCTATTGCAAGATGCTGAGAGTTCATTTTAACATGTGTATATATACACAATACCTCCTGTCAGTTGTTTAACTGTCCACCAGCACCGCACATCCCTGGATGTGGCAGGGCTACAGAGCTTTTTATATGATCTGTTTGTGAGATTGCTTGGGTGCGTATCTTACATGCAGACATGTGTTGTTATTTAATATGGATGGGAGTTGGATATAAAGGGCTGAGACATAGCTGAAGAGGTTTAACATTCTATGCTGCTGGATCACAGTTATTAACTAATACAAGTGGGACCCGTTGGGTCCGTCTCCTCAACGATCGGTTGCGGGGGGGAGGGGGAGGGTGATGGCCTGTGGCATCACACACACACTAACCATCCCCCACACACACTAACCACCACCCCCACACACACACTAACCATCCCCCACACACACACACACTAACCACCCCCCACACATACAGACTAACCACCAGCCTTGATATTATGTTAATATTATACATTAGCTCCTTTTACCCCATCCACACCCTATTCACTCACGCATAGCCCCCAACTCACAGGCGCGCCTAGAGAGGGAGAGGGAGGGGGAGGTAGAGAGAGTGGGCAGAGAGAGAGGTGGCAGAGACTGACGGAGAGGGGCAGAGGGCCAGAGACAGAGAGGGGCAGAGACAGAGAGGGGAGGGCAGAGAGAGGGGGGAGAGGGGAGAGTGAGGGGGGGAGAGAGGGAGGAGAGAGAGGGGAGGGGGAGAGAGGGGGGGAAAGGAGGGGAGAGAGGGGGAGAGAGGGTAGAGCAGTGGAGGAGGGGGTGAGGAGGGGTGAGGGGAGGGGGGGAGAGGAGGGAGTGACGGGAGAGAGAGGCTGGGGCGCAGAGAGAGGAGAGAAGGGGAGAGAGGGGGAGAGAGAGGGGGAGAGAGAGGGGGGAGAGAGCGAGGGGAGAGAGAGAGGGGGAGAGAGGTGAAGAGAGAGGGGGGTAGAGAGAGAGAGAGAGAGCGGGGAGAGAGGGGGGGAGAGAGGGGTAGAGAGAGAGGGGAGAGAGGGGGGGAGAGAGAGGGGGAGAGAGAGGGGAGAGAGAGGGGGAGAGAGAGGGGTAGTGAGAGGGGAGAGAGAGGGGGAGGGAGAGGGGGAGAGATGGGGAGAGAGGGTAGAGCAGAGTGGAGGAGGGGGGGTAAGGAGGGGTGAGTGGAGGGGGGAGAGAGAGGGGGGAGAGAGGGTGGGGAGAGGAGAGGGGAGGAGAGGGGATAGGAGGAGAGGGGAGAGGAGGAGGAGGGGGGGGAGGGACCTGACCCGAGATGGACCCGACAAGGACCCGACCCAAGAGCTTGTTCTGCACTCGCAGTGCGTGGAACAAAGAGCACAGATCCATTGTGGCATCATCATCGAAAGACGCCGGGTTTTTTTCCAAAGTTTTTTTTGATATATGAACATTTTCATTAATAACTCGAGAAATAAAGCATGAATTTTTCAGATAAAGCGATTTCGGACTCCACTGAATAAATCTCTATTGGAATATGTAAAAATGTTACTGTTAGCGCGTCGTTTTTTCGAGAAAATGTGATTATACACAAACAAATAAACACACACACACACACACACACACACACACACACACACACACACACACACATACACACACACACACACACACACACACACACACACACACACACACACACACACACACACACACACACACACACATCCAAGATCAGAGTTTTATGATTATAGAGATATGCGAAGATGAGAATTGCCAGCCAGGTGGCATTTAGCAGGCTCAAGGAGTTTTCTGACAAAATTCCAGGAATTGAAGGCACATGGAGCTAATGTAAGTTCCAAACCATCCCACCACCTCACTCAGCCCTCCCCAGCAAGAGTATTTTATAATTATTAACATTCCAACAACAGAGAAAATAAGTCCTTGAAACATCTGACAATAAATTATTTGAATCGGCACTCCTGATCAAATTGTTAAAAGTAAAATTCCTTTTAATTGGTCTTTTTCAGTTTGATATTTTACTCTCCTTTGCTCAAGGAGGGGTGGAAGTAAGTCATCTTCCACTGTGTAATTGCCACCGGGATCCTTATAAAAGGGTTTCTGGATCTTTCCGCTGATGGTAAGAGAAAGGAAGCTGTCTGTCTGATCGGATTTACAGTTTGACTTCAATGAATATCCTGTCATTCAGTTCAAAGGTGTTAAAGGTGGGGAGTGAATGCTAACATTTCCAGTGATATCCAGATCCTGAAAAATACATCTAAACTTGGCATTTGTCACCACCTGACTATAAAATTGAGCATCTCCACGTACCCACTTGAATTTAACTCAGATCACACCATTGCCTTTCTCTTGATTCATTAATGATTACAACATTGTACAAGCTCCACAGAAATATGTATCCCACCTCTCAATATGCAATCATCACATGAAGATCCATGCTTAACATGTGGAGGCATGTTTTATCAAGAGGTTTGGGGTGGGGTGAGGTGGGTGAAGGTTGGATACATTTAAGGGAATGCTTGTGAGTAAAAGGAAGAGGGATGGTAGAACATTGGATTGTAATGTAAATGTGGCATGTACTTGTTGGAGTAATGGCCAATTCCCGTGTTGTATATTCAATTATAGCACAAAGGAAACTCATTATTTTTAAATTTCCCTCATCACCACTGAGAAGGGACAACAGATTAGAGCTAAATTGTGATGGTAATTTGAAAAATGATGGACATTTCTTGTATGTATATTAATTTACCGCTATGCATCATTAGACACTTCATTCCTTTAATAAAGCACAAGAGGCACTTCAATAATTTGAAGAGCTCTCTTGGAAGAATTGGACTTTAGCTTCCATGCCATAACATAGTTCTATTTAAATAGCCCTGACAACAAAGCAAATTAATTGCCATTAGCTAGGCAGCATGCAACCATGAAAAATTAAACATAATTAATATTCAGAAAGCAAGGGATTGCAAAATGAATAAGAACACTCGAGGCCATGACACAATACATCTATTGACTTTGAATATTTTACTATTTCCTCTTTTTTAGGTCTTTGACAAATATAGGGGCAGTTCATGGCAGCAAGGAACCTAATCAAGCTTCATTAATTTGTCTAAACAACAACTTAAGGATTCATGCTTGACATGGCCTGACATGTCAGTGTATCACTGAAAATTGTATCCTTTTTAAGACACTTTCCCAAGTTTTCCTTGCAACCTGCAAAACATAGAAACATAGAAACATAGAAAATAGGTGCAGGAGTAGGCCATTTGGCCCTTCGAGCCGGCACCGCCCTTCAATATGATCGTGGCTGATCATCCAACTCAGTATCCTGTACCTGCCTTCTCTCCATACCCCCTGATCCCTTTAGCCACAAGGGCCACATCTAACTCCCTCTTAAATATAGCCAATGAACTGGCCTCAACTACCTTCTGTGGCAGAGAATTCCAGAGATTCACCACTCTCTGTGTGAAAAACATTTCCCTTTTCAAATATATATCCAATTTCTTTTTGAAAGCTACCACAACGTCGGATTTCACCGTACCCACAGATAATACATTCCAGATCATAAAAACGCACTCTCCCAATCTGGCCAAGACGTCATAATCTAATATTGTAAGTAAAACCCTTGGTTCCTTATTGAGCTGTAGGGAATCTGGCATTCTCACTCAAATCACCTTTATGGAGAGGTAAAGTGAGCAGGTACAGAGCACAAGTAAAAAAGTCACCAATAAAATTAAGTGGTTATCTCAGCCATGTCAGTAATAGGACTGGAGAAACTCAGCGGGTGCAGCAGCATCTATGGAGCAAAGGAAATAGGCAACGTTTCGGGCCGAAACGTTGCCTATTTCCTTCGCTCCATAGATGCTGCTGCACCCGCTGAGTTTCTCCAGCATTTTTGTGTACCTTCGATTTTCCAGCATCTGCAGTTCCTTCTTAAACAGCAATAGGACTGTCTGGTATGAAGCTAATGTGAATATCACCTTGACTACAGGCAGGGCCGGTGCTAGGAATTGCGGGGCCCAATTAGAAAATTGATGGCGGGGCCCCTACTCTAGAAAAGTAAAAATTTATGTATGTTTATATTTCGTGTAGTATGCTCGTCTTTAACCAAAAAAAACATTAAATGCTTGATATACTAAAATTTTGAAAAACTATATGAAAGTGTCACACATCTAATAAAATGAGCGGCACTTTGAAAGATTGAATGTGTGTGTGTGTGTGTGTGTGTGTGTGTGTGTGTGTGTGTGTTTATGAGTGTATGCGATTGTGTCTCTGTGTCTGTGTGACTGAGTGTGTGTGTTTGTGTGTATGCGTCTGTGTGTGTGCGTGCATGGCCGGCCTTAGGGGGTTTAAACGGTTTAGAGATGTTTAGAGGGCTTCAGATGGGTTCAGGTGTGTTTACAATTGTTTAGAGGGAAATAGGGGGGCTATAGGGGGTTTAGAGGTGTTCAGAGGGTCCCAGAGGGGTTTAGAGACGTTATAAGCCCCCCGTGAGAAATTGTATTTCTCTGAAATTGAAGATAGACATAAAGCTGGAGTAACTCAGCAGACAGGCAGCGCAGCGACTCTGGAGAGAAGACCCTTCTTCAGACCGAACTGAACTCGCGTCGGTGAGAGTACTTGTGATTGTCTGAAGAAGGGTCTCGACCAGAAACACAACCCTCTCCCCAGAGCCGCTGCCCGTCCCGCTGAACCACCTTCAACTTCAGAGCCAAACAAAAAACACAGAGTGCTGGAGGAACTCAGCGGGCCAGGCGAATGCCTCACCAGCTGAGTTTCTCCAGCATTTTTGTCTACCGCTAAACATCAATGATTCCGGGAATGCTGAGGGGACAGGGTGATAGAGAGGGAGTAGGAGAGCTAGAGAGAGACGAGACGGAGAGCGGGAGAGAGAGCGCGAGAGAAAGAGGGAGGGAGGGAGTGAGCAAAAGACAGAGAGACACAACGTGGGTCGGTAGGTGAATGACTAACCTGCACACCAGGAAGAAGCCCCTTCTCGCGGTCCGGGGCCCTCACTCATGATGGTGAGTTAAATGAAATTCTCAACGTGTCATCGATCTACATTCCTCAGTAATGTAATTGTGTTTTAAACGTTTTAATGACGCCGCGTGAATTTTATTCAAAGGAACACGGCGTCATTAAATGAGTCTGAAGAAGGGTTTCGGCCCGAAACGTCGCCTATTTCCTTCGCTCCATAGATGCTGCTGCACCCGCTGAGTTTCCCCAGCAATTTTGTGTACCTTCGATATTCCAGCATCTGCAGTTCCCTTTTGAACACGGCGTCATTAATACTTGTTCAAAACACTATAACATTTACTGAGGAATGTGGATAGATGCAGATTCATGACATAGCATAACAAGGTGTTAATTACTTACCGTTAAGAAGTGCTAACAGCACTAGTTAACAAATCGTTTGTGTATGATGGCCGTGCAGCGGTTGTTATGCATGTTCGTTTAAAAAAAATCCGGATGGCGAATTTAAAAAAATCTTTATTTAACAAAGAGAATTCGTATTTCCGTACGAAATACTGAACATTAGTGCGGGGCCCCCATTAGGCGCGGGGCCCAATTGGGAGCAATCGGTCAAATCGGCTTAACGCCGGCCCTGACTACAGGCACATGCCAACATGCCTGACTCACCCAGCATTTAAACCATTTGAGGTATTAGTTGAATCAAATTAACAGTTCAATGAGAAGGTTCACAAGAACATTCACAGGACATGAGAGATGAATAATAAATATCAGTATTGCTACCATCATCCACAAAATAAATATGGAAACAAGAGCAAGCTAAAGAGCCTTTCCAGCTGTTTGTTCAATTAGATTGTGACGGAAATGTTTTTTAACCTTTTATCACTTTCATTTTGTATTTCAGTAATACATGTGGATTTTGTACACAAGTGACTGACCAGAGGAAACAATTATTTAGAATGTGTTATCTCCAGATTATTGAATGAAGGAATGAATGAATGAATGAATGAATGAATGAATGAATGAATGAATGAATAGGTTTATTGGCCAAGTATGTACACATACAAGGAATATGCCTTGGTACTCTGCTCGCAAGTAACAACATGACATACAGTAAAAATTAAGAATAAAACATAAAACATTAAAGCATTAAGAATAAAACATTATAGTTTAAACATTTGAATGAAATAAAATATCGGAGCAAAAGGAGGCTACTGACTTTTGGCTATTGAGTAGAGCTACTGCTCGTGGAATAAAGCTGTTGTTATGTCTGGCTGTGGTGGCTTTGACAGTCCAGAGTGGCCTTCCAGAGGGAAGTGCTTCAAAGAGTTTGTGGCCAGGGTTAGAGGGGTCAGAGATGATCTTACCAGCTCGCTTCCTGGCCCTTGCAGTGTACAGTTCGTCAATGGGGGTAGGTTGCAGCCAACAATAACAAGGCACCAGTACGCCAGCTGCGACACTTCCTGTCTGTCGGCAGATTCCTCCCCATCCTGGATCAGTCCAATCAGGGTTGTGTCATCCGCAAACTTGAGAAGCTTGACAGAGAAATCTGTGGAGGTGCAGTCATTGGTGCAGAGAGAGTAGAGGAGAGGGGAGAGTACGCAGCCTTGCTGAGGGTCTGCGGGTTCAAGATGTGCATTCCCAGCCTCACATTCTGCTTCCTGTCTGTCAGGAAGTGTGTATCCACTGACAGAGAGGTTCAGGCACAGTCAACTGGGAGAGTTTGGAGTGAAGTAGCTCTGACACAATGGTGTTGAATGCAGAGCTAAAATCAACAAACAAAATCCTTGCATAGGTCCCCTGGCGGTCTAGGTGCTGGAGGAAGACGTGCAGGCCTAGGTTGACTGCATCATCCACTGATCTATTGGCCTGGTATGCAAACTGCAGAGGGTGCAGCAGGGGGGTTTTGATATTTTTCAACTGTGTCAGCACAAGTCTTTCAAGGATCCTCATGGCTACAGAGGTCAGTGTGACAGGCCTGTGGTCCTTAAGACCAGTAATCCTTGTCTTTTTGGGCACAGGGACAATAGTGGAGACTTTGAAGCAGAGAGGGACAGTACAGTCTGAAGAAGGGTTTCGGCCCGAAATGTTGCCTATTTCCTTCGCTCCATAGATGCTGCTGCACCCGCTGAGTTTCGCCAGCATTTTTGTGTACCAGGGACAGTACAGGTTTGCAGGTCTGTGTAGACCAGTGCCAGTTGTTCGGTACAAAGCTTGAGGGTAGAGGGGGAAATCCTGGAGATTTCCAGCTTTTCTGTCTTCTGAATAGCCTCTCCACCTCCTCAATTGAATTGAATTGAATACCTTTATTGTCATTCAGACCTTACGATTTGAACAAAATTTCGTGCCTGCAGTCATACATACAATAAAAAACAACAATAAACACAAATTAACATCCACCACAGTGTATCCTCCAAGCACCTCCTCACTGTGGTGGAGGCAAAAATCTTAGGGTCACTGTCTCTTCCCTCCTCTTCTCCCTCTGCGCTGAGGCGATTCCCCACCGGGCGATGGCACAAACAGTCCCGCGGCTCACCGAACCCCGCGAACGGGCCGGTTCAAACACCGCGGCCCGGGGTGGTCGAAGCTGCCGCCCTCCAGTCCAACGGACGCAGCCGCTGGCCCGCGGCTCAACCCCGGACTCAGGTCATAGATGCCAGAACGCTGTCCCAGCCACCGGAGCACCGTTCCAGCCCCGAGCCAGATCGCCCTCACGGGAGTGCCGTTCCTCCCTTGAGCTGGGCCACTCCGACGGGAGCGCTGTTCCACCTCGGGCTGAGCCACTCCGACGGGAGCGTCACAGCCCCTCACGAGAGAGTCTCTCAGCCCCTCGTCAGGCCGCCCTCACGGGAGCGAGCCCAGGGCGAGTCCTGACAGGCTCTGCCTCCGGAGCCTCGAGGTCGCCAGCTCCGCCATTAGGCCACAGCGCAGACGGAGGCAGAGAAGGGGGATACGACAAAAAGTCGTATTCCCCCGAAGGGAGAGACAGCAAGCCCCGTTTCAACCCCCCACCCCCCCCCCACATAAGCAAAGCTTAAAAACCAAAAACGTAACTACACAAAACGAAAAAAAACAACACAAAAAAGTAAAGACAAATGGACTGCAGGCGAGCCGCAGCCGTTCCCAGCGTCGCCACTTCCGGACAAATTTCTATTGTTGGTGACGGAGAAGTGGCCAGACTGATGTTGGGCTGCAAGGAGGTGGTGGGTAGTGGACGAGGACCCAGTCTTTGCAGACTGGAGTCAGGCTGTAAATGGGTGTGAAGTGGTGATTGGGGAGGAGTGGGTGGGGAAGAGTCCAGCCTTTGCAGACTGGAGTCAGGCTGTGAGTTGTTGAGATGTGTTGATTGTAGAGGGGGGGGGGGGGATACCAGGGTTATGTTTCAGGTATTTAAAGTGAGATGGAGTGGAAGAAAGTAATCTTTCACTGTGTAAATACCATCAGGATCATCAAATAGGCGCGGTAGTTAAGTCCAGCTTCTTTCATTTAAGGCAGCTGGCAAAGGTGAAGCCCATTCTTGAGCGGCAGCATTTTGAAACAGTAATCCATGCCTTCATCACATCTAGGCTGGATTACTGTAACGCACTCTATTTTGGAGTTACTCGATCTTCCCTGGCTCGTCTCCAGTTGGTTCAGAATGCTGCTGCTCGCCTTTTAACTGGAACTCGAAACAGGGAGCACATAACGCCAATTCTGGCCTCCCTCCACTGGCTCCCGGTGTACTTTCGAGTTCATTTTAAGATTCTTTTATTTGATTTTAAATCTTTAAATGGTCTCGCCCCGCCTTACCTCTCTGAGCTGCTTCATCCCTACGCTCCTGCCCGGTGCCTCAGGTCAGCTGATCAGCTGCTCCTGGAGGTACCGAGGTCTAAGCGGAAGCTCAGAGGGGATAGAGCCTTCTCTGTTGCTGCTCCGGCACTCTGGAACACTCTGCCGTTGCACATCAGACAGGCCCCCTCACTGTCCATCTTCAAAACCAGTCTTAAAACCCTTTTCTATTCCTTGGCTTTTGACCCTGCATGAGACTTTGCTCCTGTTTTAGTGTTTTTAATGTTTTATGTATTGTTTTTACTCTCTTTTTTAATGTTTTTATTGTCTTGTAATAATTTTTTGTTCATGATTAGTCATGTACAGCACTTTGTTGCAACAGTGGTTGTTTTTAAAGTGCTCTATAAATAAAGTTATTATTATTATTATTATTATTATTATATTATGCATCGCTATATTATCCTTATATTATGCATCATTCAAAGTTTAAGGAATTGAGGACAATGGAGAACTGGCGCAGAGGAGGAGATTAGACCAGGGGCAGATCAATCTTGATCATGTTAAATGGTGGGGCAGGCTTGAGGGGCCAAGTGGCTTGATTATTCTCAGATTTTCTTGTTCTTATGACTCCATCATCATTGAAATATTAGTTATGTATTCACCCTTTCAAAATGCTAAATGGGGTTTAATAGTTCCATTAAATCTTCTTTGAGCAATATTGTAGGTCAATATTACAAGACTAAAGATTATTCTTCCTGCTAATGAAAACCAGTTCTCTCCACCAACTCTGCTTGCAGTCAAAAATGTCCAAACGTTTGGGCAGTACAGTGGCTCAACAGTTGAGGTGCACCCTTACAGTGCCAGAGACCTGGGTTTAATCCTGACCGCGGGTGCTGTCTGTACGGTGTTTGTACGTTCTCCCTGTGACCTTGTGGGCTTTCTCCGGATGCTCAGGTTTCCTCCCACATTCCAAAGAGGTACAGGTTTGCAGGTTAATTGACTTCCGTAAAATTGTAAATTGTCCCTAGTGTGTAGGATTGTGTTAGTGTAAGGGGTGATTGCTGGTCTGCGTGGACTCGATGGGCTGTATCTCTAAAGTCTAAACAAGGGGGAACTTGTATCCAAGCTGTATCCACATATCCACGAACATGTATTCACGCTGTATCTCTAAAGTCTAAAGTTTCTTCTTCTCTGTTCCCTGTTTGTCAGCTTGCCAGCTGAAGGAGAAGCAGTAAAGCAGATGATTTTGACCACGGTGTTGATGCTGAGGGACAAGCATCAGCTGGGTACCAGTGACTGGCCTGGCCCATGTTGGGTGTCTTGTTGCCACTAACTGCAACTCCAAAGAGCAGTAAGAAGCATGATGGATTACAATATTTCTTTCTCCCAGCTTTCACTTTAGTTGGAGACTGGCAGCCACACCTGAATCGCAACCCAGGGAGAGCTGAAGTTGCTGTCCCTGGCGTCCGAGGGTGAACAGGGAGGGAATTTGTAGCACTCCTGAAATGTTACCCCTTTGAGATTAAAGTGTAAAACTTGTAGAATGTACACAGACTCTTTATTATATTTTCTGAAAGGCCTGACATGTTGTCTTTAGAATTTATTGATTTGAGTTCAGAAGCCCAGTAATTGTCAGATCCTGTGTTAGATTTTGTTTTATTTCCTTCATTCTTTTAACACACTTGCATGCGATGCATGTGGTGACAGGAAGCATTGTGTTCCACTGTGCCTCTGCTTCTCCCTCGATCTTCTATTATGTAGTGGGTCTTGTTGTTGTTCCTCTCACAAAAACCATGCCCACAAATCAATTTACACCAAGCCCCCCCCCCCCTTGCATTAAGCCCCACCCACAAGATCACCAAGAAGAATTCCAGTACTGGGAGTCAGCAACAGCAGTTGACCCAGTTGAGTGACCATTTTGCTGGTAAATGCAGATAATGATGACAATTAAATTTGGGATCACCCAAATGTTTCCACATCCTCCCCAGATCTGTCCTTCACCATGATGAGTAGACCACTGTGACTACACATGGAGATGTGCAGTCTCTTGTATAACTTTGAGTCACAGACAATGACAATGCAGACATATCCCCCATTTTGTTAAATACCTGGGGAAGTGGAATAACTCGGATTTTGAAGAACCTAATGGATTTTTTCCCTAGCATTCCTATTTTTTTAAACTAAATGTTCTGATCAGCTTCCTGTGCACTGCTTGACTACATGCAGCCTGTGCAAATGCAACCAACCTGCCAATTTTCACAATCAGGTTTTGCTCTGATACGAGTGAACGGGTTTGCAAGACAAGGACTAGATTTAATTTGACTTTAGCATCACACTAAGCTGCCTATCGTCATTGCATTATTAAGAAAGATTCATTGCAACACTGGGTGAATACTGTTGGATAACTAGATAACTAGTTTGCCACAGAAAAAATCTGATGCTTGGGTCGGGATATGGTGGATCAGATTCAGATTCAGATTCAACTTTAATTGTCATTGTGCAGTGTACAGTACAGGAACAACGAAATGCAATGATCGGGATTTCTATTGAGTGTCTAAGAAAATGTCACCAATTTGTAACATTTGTACCTCATTCAATCATTTGTACATTGTAATAGAATTGAAATTGGGTGAATACTGTTTACTGTTTACTGTTGAAAATATATTTTACAAGAAGCTGTTTAGGTGCAAAAGATGTTTGACAGGCCATCCTGATTACATGAAATACATTGTGCAATGAGTAACTGGAAACATTTATTCCAGGGCTGGTGTCACATATATGAGTTGTCTGCCAGAATGACAATTCTTTATAACGTGAGTGAACGGATAGTGATTAAGGAACAATTGAATTTAATGTTGGGATCACGCACGTGTTCATCAATAGATTGCCACGGTTTTAAGTTAACATAAAAGAGTTTTCTTGAATCATGGAAATTTGGTTGTCGTTACAGGGTGTCCATATTTCTTATGCTGACATCAAAACGAAGATATCAATCAACCGATCAATACTGCAAGAAAAAGATTTTCTTCAGCTTCACATGTTAGGAGGATAAGGGAATGATTTATGTTTACTTAAGCTATTTGATTATATCCAGCCGCAGTCTCCATGGATATCACTAACTACAATTTTAGCGGCAAGTTAACTCATGTACTTTAGGAAGAGACTGTTTATGCAATATATTCATGAGTTATCAGTGCAACGATTTTGTCTCGATCAAACTGTTACTTATCAGATTTCCCCTTCGGGTGACTGGATGTCAGACGACAATGCTATTATTTGACAACATTCCTGGGAAGTGCCCTGTTGTACATATTTATTTATTACAACACAGAGGCCCATTTGGTCCATTAGGCGCAATGGCTGCCAGCAGTTAACATAAAACATGGTGTGTAGAATAGTGCGGCATAGGAACATCGATGTCCATGATGCCAATTCAAGCTAACCCCTGTAATTAGCAATGTTACAAAATTTTGAGATTTTAAAAATCAAGTCTGCAATTTATCCCATCAGATAAAGCATAAAAATAAGTTTAATTTTACACCTAATTCACTTTCATATCTCAAGTATTTAAAAAGTTATGGCCATTTTCATACTGGGAAATGAACATCTTGTTCGCTATTGATTTTCTATGGACATAACAAAAAAGCTGTGATCGTGGACAGTCAAAAGCCCATAACTTTCTTAAAAATTAAGAGAACTGAATGAAATTTTCAGTTATCATAGATTGAAGCATTCTGAAACAAATATAAAATCATCTTACTTGGATGACCTGAAATTAAAGCATATAATTAGTTAGTTACCTAATTGTAGCTAATTTCAGACTTCAATTACTAGATCTAAACATCTATCCATTTCTTAATAAATGATTAACATTTTTAAATAGCCTAAATGTCCAAATAATATTCACAAATAATTCACAATAAAACATGATTTTTAAATCTCATTTACATTAATTTATAGACCAAATGGAAGGAATTTAGTGTTCAATTGCTGTAAATTAAAGTCCATTTAAATCAGCTTTCCAGTGGGTTCCTGTGAACGCGCTGGTTTAGAACGTTCACATTGTGGTAGATTTGTGCCCTCAAATGCCCAGAAAAATACTGCAGGATATAATGGGCCCAAAATGAGCTGCTCGCAATATTAAACTTTGTATAAAGGGATCTTTAGAAGCCCTTTTTAATGTAAAAATATACAGCCTACCTTCTGCTATTTGCTTTATGAGACCCTGCGGTTGCTGGTGTTCACGGGTTTAGAGGTTGATTTTTAAACTACTATAACTATTATACGAGGCCTTTAAAACTAATAATAGCTTTTGCGACGGGGTCTTCCAGCGATTTTTCGTTAATAATTAACTAGGCTGAACATCTTCGATTTGAACAGCCTAGAGAAAATCGCGTTTTAAACCCGCCCCCTCTAAACGGCGCCAAAATCGCGCACACCCGCAGCGACAGATTTTCAGCAACGCTTCAGGTAGGCTTTGCAACATACCTACTGTAATTGCCTTTAAAATGTTGCTCTTGTATCCGTTTGCACTACCACCACCACCACAAGCAACACCATTCTGTGTAAAACAAACTTCCTCCACATCTCCTTTAAACTATTTGCCCCTCTTACTTTAAAGCTGCAACCTCCAGTGCATAGAACATAGGGAATAGAACAGTAGAGCACAGTGGAACAGGCCATTTGGTAACAATGTTCAGACTGAACATGATGCCAAGTTAAACTAACCTTTGCCTGCACAATCCATATCCCTCCATACCGCACATTTCCATGTGCTTATCTAAAAGCGTCTTAAATGCCACTATCGTATCTGCATCCACCACCATCCCTGATCGTGTACCCTCGTATCTGCATCCACCACCATCCCTGATCGTGTACCCTCGTATCTGCATCCACCACCATCCCTGATCGTGCACCCTCGTATCTGCATCCACCTCCGTGTCAAAAAATGTCCCACACATTTCCTTTAAATGTTGCCCCTCGTATCTTAAAGCATGGTGGCGCAGTGGTAGAGTTGCTGCCTTATAGTGTCAGTGACCCTGACTACCCATGCTGTCTGTATGGAGTTTGTATGTTCTCTCCATGACCTGCGTTGGTTTTCTCTGGGAGCTCCAGTGTCATCCTCCAAAGACGTAGAGGTTTGTAGGTTAATTGGCTTGGTAAAATTGTAAATTGTCCCTACTGTGTGTAGGATAGTGTTGGTCTGTGGGGAATTGCTGGTCGGCGCGGACACAGTGGGTCGAAGGGCCCATTTCTGTGCTCTATCTCTAAATTAACTAAACTAATCCTGCCTTCTAGTCTTTACCATTTCCACTCTGGGAAGAAGGATCTGACAGCCTACCCATTCTATGCCTCTCATAATTTTATATCCTTCCATCAGGTCTTCTGTCAGCCTCTGACACTCCAGAGAAAACAATCCAAGTTTGTCCAATCTCTCCTTAAAGCTAGTACCCTACAACCCAGACAATATTCTTCTGAAGGTACACAAAATTGCTGGGGAAACTCAGCGGGTGCAGCAGCATCTATGGAGCGAAGGAAATAGGCGATGTTTCGGGCCGAAACCAGTCTGAAGAAGGGTTTCGGCCCGAAACGTCGCCTATTTCCTTCGCTCCATAGATGCTGCTGCACCCGCTGAGTTTCCCCAGCAATTTTGTGTACCTTCGATTTCCAGCATCTGCAGTTCCTTTTTGAACAATATTCTTCTGAACCTCTTCTGCAATCTCATTCCTGCTACTTCCCTGTACACCTGGAATTTATTCTCTCATGCACTTCCATCGACTCTCCCTTGATACTTTTGTAGTTTGGTGAGGTGGCCAATTAAAGTTTCAGCTTGGTCTTTGGAATGTGGGCGGAAATCGAACCATCCAGTGCAAACCTAGGGCAGTCGTGGGGAGAATATGAAACTTCACACCGACAGGTCATTGTAATGGTGAAACAGCAGCACTAACTGCTGTGTCACCCTGCCATTATATGTTCTACATACTACCACCATACACAGTACAACCGCACCGTACTATGTTGGGTGTACCACCATACACCGTACAACCTCTAGGGGCGCTGCACTGGCAGCAGCCTCTACCTACAGCCTGAATGTTATTTCAATCTTTTTTTTAATTTTTACTTAGTCTAAAGTTTTGTGTTGGGGGAAACTAACTTTTCTATGTGGGGGAGGGGGGCAGGGTAAGGGGGAAACCGTTTCCCAGTCTCTTCCTGGCGGGGACGCGACTATTTCTCCGAGTCGCGTCCCCGCCCCCCACCTCGCGGCCTACCAGCTGGATCGGAGCGGCCTTTCCTGCCGGGGACCGGGAACCGGACCAGAGCTGCTACAGCGGCGGCGCAGCACTGGAGTCACCGCGGAGCGGTCGATGCCCACCTGGGTCGCCGTTTGGAGCTCCGGAGCGCTGGGCCGCTGCTCCAACATCGTGGAGCTCTGGTGCGGAGCGCTTCCAACGCGGGCGGCGCTGAACAACATCGTGGAGTCCTGGGGCGCCTTGCAGAGGGTCTACAGCAGCAGGTCTCCATTTTTATACATTAACTTATGGGAGTAGATGCTTCCAGTGTGTCTTCTTCCATCAGTAGTGTGCTGTGTTGGACTATCAACACCTTCCCTTGGGAGCCGCCGACTCCGGTAGGAGGGGGCCGACTCTGGTGTCCACGCCGCTGAGGACGTCCCACAGCCCCGACGTCGGACTTGTATCACCCCGGCGAGCGGTCCTGGACATCGGGCCGCCCGTAGCTGCAACTGCGGAGGGCTTGGGGAGGCCCTGACCACGGGGAACAGTGGAGGAAGAGACTGACTTTGGTGCCTTCCCACACAGTGGGAAACTTTGATTCTGCTGTGTGGGGATGTTTTATGTCAAATTCTATAGTGTGTGTTCTTTATGCCATTCCACAGCCAAATTGAAACTTGGAGGATAATTCTTAACAAGTCTAATTCAAAGCATTTTCCAACTCATTTTCAAAGAAAGTTTTAAAAGAACACCCTGTTTTTGTTTTTAATTGCCCTTGAGTGCTGCTTGCAATCACATCCTGAAGGCTCCAAAAATGAGGATAATGTGGAAAAACCTATTTGTGATGGGATCAATAATGGATTCAAATCAATCATCTTAAGCCTGGGCCAGAGACACAATGCCAAAGTTCAAGTTGGAACCCATGCCAAATAATACAACATTTCTCAGGAGGGGACAAACTGTCTTTGTCCTGTCGGCTTTCTTCATGCTCAAATTGAAGAGTGCAGCTTTCCGAGGCATGATGGGATCGAAAGTCCAGATTAAATGGTCCAGTGATACACTCCCTGAAGGGAAGGTGTTGATAGTCCAACACAGCACACTACTGATGGAAGAAGACACACTGGAAGCATCTACTCCCATAAGTTAATGTATAAAAATGGAGACCAAACGTGGAAATCATCTAAACCGAACCCCAGAAAAAGAATTGCTGCATTAGAGAGGTGGTAAAAGGGTATTATTGTTGAGTGGCTACTAATATCAGATTATTTCCAAAACTGGAAAAGTTCTTGTGATGTCTGATGTTCTAAGCATAGAGAAGCAGTTGTCAAGGAAACAGTTCAAAAAAATAATTTGTCCTGTTAAATTAACCACCTTAATGTTACAATTTGCTTATCAATCCACTGCTTATTAATGATGACAACTGAGAGAAGTTCAGGAGCAATTGGAACAGTTACATCACCTGCATAAAGAAATATGATGATCAAGGCTAGTCAATTCTTGCAAGTAAAATCATGGCAATCATTTAGTTTTGTTTTGTTTAGAGATATAGCGAGGAAGCAGGCCCTGCGGTCCACCGAGTCTGCGCAGACCAGCGACCATCTGTATACTAGTTCTATCCTACACACTAGCGAAAATTTACACAAACCAAGAAAACTATAAACCGGCATGTCTTTGGAATGTGGGAGGAAACTGGAGCACATGGAGAAATCCCACGAGGCCACAGGGAGAACGTACAAATTCTGTACAGACAGCACCCGTAGTCAGGATAGAACCCGGGTGTCTGCCGCTGTAAAGCAGCAGCTCTGTCCCTGTGCCGCCCTGAGACATGGTTTAGGCAACAAAGTGCATTAGCCATTCCTGCCCCATAATCCTCCATGTAGGTGGCTTTCATAAGGAAAGTCTAAGCCTACTAATGAAACTTTTTTCTGCTGCCTGTGAATTGGTTGCTGGAAATGTTTAAACTTACATTAGCAGTAAGAATCAGCAGCGTTGAGTCAGAATGCTTCCCCCTGCTTCCTTTAGTACAGTACAGTAGCTTAGTTGGAGTGGAAGATTGCAACCTTTACGCGGTCCGCCCTGTTTCGATGAATGCAATCAACCCGGCGTGCACAATCAAATTAGACCAAATAGAACAAGTTGTCCTACAACTTTAGGCTGTGCACGCCATACGCAAGAAGAATAAGTAGCTTAGTGATTAACTACTGGACCATGACGAATGATCAACCATGACATCTGGGAATTTAGTTTCAAGCGAATGAACAAATTTGGAATAAAGGCATCTATAAACGAGTTCATGAAACTACCTGTGTTGTTAAAAAAACAAACTGGTTCTCTAATGCCCTTGGAGGAGGAAATCTGCTGTCCGATATGACCAATAATCCGGTAGATCTTTAATTGTTTTCTCAATTGAGGGATAATTGGGGAATACACAATAGATGTTGGCACTGCCAGCAATATCCAAATTCAGTTAGTCATCGGGTTATACCCAGAAATACAAAAGCAAGCCCTTCAGCCCAACTTGCCCATGCCGACCAACGTGCCCCATCAACAGTTAAAAGACATTTGGACGGGTGCAATGACAGGAAAGGTTTAGAGGAATATGGGTCAAACGCAGGCATCTGCCTGCGTTTGACCCATATTCTTCTAAACCTTTCCTGTCATTGCACCCGTCCAAATGTCTTTTAACTGTTGTTATATTCTCTGCCTAAACTACATCGTCTATAATAAACAAAGACTTTAAACCACCTATAAACATCTCACTGAACTCATCTGCCTGCGTTTGACCCATATTCCTCTAAACCTTTCCTGTCATTGCACCCGTCCAAATGTCTTTTTACTGTTGTTATATTCTCTGCCTAAACTACATCGTCTATAATAAACAAAGACTTTAAACAACCTATAAACATCTCACTGAACTCATCATTACGCCTGATGATATACAAACACTACTGGAAGAAAACAAACTATAGTTAGTAAATAAATAAATAAAGAGATGCCTTCCTATGTGACCATGGCAAGCTTTCATTCCCAAATAGAAACAAATGCTGGAGTAAACTCAACAGGACAGGCAGCATCTCTGGATAGAAGGAATGGGTGACGTTTCAGTTTGAGATCCTTGAATCATAGAAATATTATTTTCTCTTGTAGAATAGATCTGGGAGCTCTAAAAACATTTGATTCCATGCATCATTTTAGCAGAATGTTGAATCAGGAACATTGTAATTGCAATGCCTTGTCACACCACATCTGGTGTATTGTGACCAGTTTTGGTCTCTGAATTTGAGGAAGAACATCCTAGTGATTGAGGCAGTGCAGCGTAGGTTCACGAGATTGATCCCTGGGATGGCGGGACTGTCATATGAGGAAAGATTGAAAAGACTAGGCTTGTATTCACTGGAGTTTAGAAGGATGAGGGGTGATCTTATAGAAACATATAACATTACTAGACTAAGTGGGACCCGTTGGGTCCCATGTTCACACAGGAGGGCTGGTCCCTCGATGCAATATTCCACCTCTCCACCAATTCCAATAATGGTGGCCAGTGGGGGGGCTTTCTGGAGTGCTGGTATGAGTTCTTGGGGTGGAAGCTCAGTCCCTCAAGCCTGATCTGCTGGCAGCTCACTCACGGCTGGTGGGCTGGCAGTTGACTCATGACTATTCCTTGAAATTCCATTTCAAGCAGGGTGCAAGGCCACCGAATTCAAGTGCAGTTTCCAACCACTTCAAGCAGGGTGCAAGGCCACCGAATTCAAGTGCAGTTTCATACCACTTCAAGCTGGATCCAAGGCCACCAAATTCAAGTGCAGTTTCATACCACTTTCAGCAGGGTGCAAGGCCAGCAATATCAAGTGCAGTTTCATTCTACTTCAAGCAGGGTCCAAGGCCACCAAATTCAAATGCAACTTCATACCATTTCATGCAGGGTGAAACCACCATAAAACACCAAACTCACAGTTCAGTAGACATTCAGTGTGTTCAGTTGATTCACAGCTCAGACAGAGTCATAACCTCCCCCTCCCCCATCATGCATAGACTGAGCCACACCCACACTTCCGAGTTTTATCACTCCTCCCCCTCCCACCGGAAAAGGTGTGGCTTTCAGGGCGTGATTGACAGGAGAGAGATTTTCGACATTTTTTAAACACTAATAACACTTCTATTTTTCATTGATGGGAAGAATTCTCTGCACCTGCACAGCGGAGGGGGGACTGAGTAAGATGGCCAAAAATCACAGCCGTAAGTGGTAGCGTTTTATCTAAAATCAATATACAGTGCATTTGCAGTAGTGCCTTTCAACTCCAAGCCAAAGCACCCAAGCCATCATTTCCAGTAAGTAGTGCCTTTCAACTTCCAGTCAAAGCACCCAAGCCACCATTTGCAGTAAGTAGTGCCTTTCAACTTCAAGCCAAATCACCCAAACAAACATTTGCAGGCAGTGCCTTTTTACTTCAAACAAACCATATTTTCATTTTCAAACCACATTAAGGGTACTCACAGTTGTGCAGACATTGTTCAATGTTATTCAGAGCTCAGAGAGACGTGACCCTTGACTTCATCCATCTTACAGAGATTGAATGAGGCGCACCACTGCCTGGTTTTATAGTCCCTCCCCCTCCCTCCAGAGAGAGAATGGTGAATGTTTTAAACTTCAAGCCAAAGCTCCCAAGCCACCATTTGCAGTAAAGTAGTGCCTTTCAACTTTAAACCAAAGCACCCAAGCCACTATTTGCAGTATATAGTGCATTTCAACTTCAAGCCAAAGCAACCAAGCCACCATTTGCAGTAAGTAGTGCCTTTCAACTTCATGCCACCATTTGCAGTAAGAAGTGCCTTTCAACTTCAAGCCAAATCACCCAAGCCATCTTTTGCAGTAAGTAGTGTCTTTCAACTTCAAGCCAAATTGCCCAAGCCACCATTTGCAGTAGGTAGTGCCTTTCAACTTTAAACAAAGCACCCAAGCCACCATTTGCAGTAAGTAGTGCCTTTCAACCTCAAGCCAAAGCACCCAAGCCACCATTTGCAGTAAGTAGTGCCTTTCAACTTCAAGCAAAGCACCCAAGCCACCATTTGCAGTAAGTAGTACCTTTCAACCTCAAGCCAAAGCACCCAAGCCACCATTTGCAGTAAGTAGTGCCTTTCAACTTCAAGCCAAAGCACCCAAGCCACCATTTACAGTAAATAGTGCCTTTCAACTTCAAGCCAAAGCACCCAAGCCACCATTTGCAGTAAGTAGTGCCTTTCAACTTCATGCCACCATTTGCAGTAAGTAGTGCCTTTCAACTTCAAGCCAAAGCACCCGCCACCATTTGCAGTATAAATTGCCTTTCAACTTCAAGCTAAATCACCTGCTACCATTTACAGTAAGTAATGCCTTTCAACTACAAGCCAAAGCACCCAAGCCACCATGTGCAGTAAGTAGTGCCTTTTAACTTCAAGCAAAACACCCAAGCCACCATTTGCAGGAAGTAGTGCCTTTCAACCAAGCCAAAGCTCCCAAGCCACCATTTGCAGTAAGAAGTGCCTTTCAACTTCAAGCCAAAACACTCAAGCCACCATTTGCAGTTAGTAGTGCCTTTCAACTTCAAGCCAAAGCACCCAAGCCACCATTTGCAGTAAGTAGTGCATTTCAACTTCAAGCCAAAGCACCCAAGCGACAATTTGCAGTAAGTAGTGCCTTTCAACTACATGCCACCATTTGCAGCAAGTAGTGCCTTTCAACTTCAAGCCAAAGCATCCGCCACCATTTGCAGTACAAATTGCCTTTCAACTTCAAGCTAAATCACCTGCCACCATTTACAGTAAGTAGTGCCTTTCAACTTCAAGCCAAAGCACCCAAGCCACCATTTGCAGTAAATAGTGCCTTTCAATTTCAAGCAAAGCACCCAAGCCACCATTTGCAGTAAGTAGTGCCTTTCAGCCTCAAGCCAAAGCTCCCAAGCCACCATTTGCAGTAAGTAGTGCCTTTCAACTTCAAGCCAAAACACCCAAGCCACCATTTGCAGTAAGTAGTGCCTTTCAACTTCAAGCCAAAGCACCCAAGCCACCGTTTGCAGTAGGTAGTGCTTTTCAACTTCATGCCACCATTTGCAGTAAGAAGTGCCTTTCAACTTCAAGCCAAAACACTCAAGCCACCATTTGCAGTTAGTAGTGCCTTTCAACTTCAAGCCAAAGCTCTTGCCACCATTTGCAGTAAGTAGCACCTTTCTACTTCAAGCCAAAGCACCCAAGACACCATTTGCAGTAAGTAGTGCCTTTCAACTCATGCCACCATTTGCAGTAAGTAGTGCCTTTCATATTCAAGCCAAAGCACCCAAGCCACCATCTGCAGTAAGAAGTGCCTTTCAACTTCAAGCCAAATCACCCGCCAACATTTGCAGTAAGTAGTGCCTTTCAACCTCAAGCCAAAGCGCCCAAGCCACCATTTGCAGTAAGTAATGCCTTTAACCTTCAAGCCAAAAACCCAAGCCACCATTTGCAGTAAGTAGTGCCTTTCAACTTAAAGCAAAAGCTCCCATAGCCACCATTTGCAGTAAGAGTGTCCTTTCAACTAACAAATCCAAATCACCCAGTCCACCATTGCAGTAAGTAGTTCCTTTCAACTTCAAGCCAAAGCACCCAAACAACCATTTGCAGGCAGTACCTTTTTACTTCAAATAAACCATATTTTCATTTTTAAACTACATTAAGGGTACTCACAGTTGTGTAGACATTTGTTCAGTGTTATTCAGAGCTCAGAGAGACGTGACCCTTGGCTTCATCCATCTTGTAGAGACTGAGTGAGGCACACCACTTCCTGGTTTTATAGTCCCTCCCCCTCCCTCCAGCAGGGGCAGCAGGGAGAATGGTGATTTTTTAAAACTTCAAGCCAAAGCTCCAAAGCAACCATTCGCAGTAAGTATTCCCTTTCAACTTTAAAACAAAGCTCCCAAGCCACCATTTGCAGTAAATTGTGCATTTCAACTTCAAGCCAAAGCACCCAACCCACCATTTGCAGTAAGTAGTGCCTATCAACTTCATGCCACCATTTGCAGTAAGTAGTGCCTTTCAACTTCAAGCCAAAGCACCCAAGCCACCATTTGCAGTAAGTGCCTTTCAACTTCAAGCCAAATCACCCGCCAACATTTGCAGTAAGTAGTGCCTTTCAACCTCAAGCCAAAGAGCCCAAGCCACCATTTGCAGTAAGTAATGCCTTTCAACTCAAGCCAAATAACCCAAGCCACCATTTGCAGTAAGTAGTGCCTTTCAACTTCAAGCCAAAGCACCCAAGCCACCATTTGCAGTAAGTAGTGCCTTTCAAATTCAAGCCAAAGCACCCGCCACCATGTGCAGTAAGTAGTGACTTTCAACTTCAAGCCAAAGCTCCCAAGCCACCATTTGCAGTAAGTAGTGCCTTTCAACTTTAAACCAAAGCACCCAAGCCACCATTTGCAGTAAGTAGTGCCTTTCAACTTCAAGTCAAAGCACCCAAGTCACCATTTGCAGTAAGTAGTGCCTTTCAACTTCAAGCCAAAGCACCCAAACAACCATTTGCAGGCAGTGCCTTTTTACTTCAAACAAACTAAATTTTCATTTTCAACCCACATTAAGGGTACTCACCATTATGTAGACATTTGTTCAGTGTTATTCAGAGCTCAGAGAGATGTGACCCTTGGCTTCATCCATCTTGCAGAGACTGAGTGAAGCACACCACTTCCTGGTTTTATAGTCCCTCCCCCTCCCTCCAGCAGGGGCAGCAGAGAGAATGGTGATTTTTTAAAAAACATTGATATTTCTCTGATTTGTCATCAATGGGAAAAATCCTCCGCACCCGTAAGGCGGAGGGGGGCTCTGCGCGAGGTGGCCAAAAATGACAGCCGTAGGTGGCGCCGTTCTGTCGGATATCGCAGCACAGTGGGCCAAAAGCAGTCAAGATCAGAGATTTAGTAATATAGATAAAAGGACTAGACAAGCTTGATGCAGGAAAAGTGATCCCAATGTTGGGCGAGTCCAGAACCAGGGGCCACAGTCTTAGAATAAAGGGGAAGCCATTTAAGACTGAGGTGAGAAAGAACTTTTTCATTCAGAGTTGTGAACTTGTGGAATTCCCTCCCACAGAGGGCAGTGGAGGCCAAGTCACTGGATGGATTTAAGAGAGAGTTAGATAGAGCTCTAGGGGCTAGTGGAATCAAGGGATATGGGGAGAAGGCAGGCACGGGTTATTGATTGGTGACGATCAGCCATGATCACAATGAATGGCGGTGCTGGCTCGAAAGGCCAAATGGCCTCCTCCTGCACCTATTTTCTATGCTTCTATTGTTGACATAGAGTTTCCTCTATTAGGCCCCTGAAAATCTGATGCAAAACGATTGATGAACTTAATAGATCAGAGGTTCTTTGGACATCTGCGAATTCCCGATGCCTCTGCCCAAACAAGCCTTTACCTGCAAAATAATGCAAACACCCACTCACAAGTGAGATTACCCACAATTGCACTCATCTCCAACTGTTCTACAATCTCGTGGGTCTCTTAACATTGTGAACACATTTTCAGTCCCAGCGGGAAAGGAAACCATCTTTCAAGTCCTTCAATTGCAATCTTTTGAGTGTTTTCATTTAATTTATCCTTTCTAATACCTGCTGTGTACTTTCGTTTCATTTCAATGATTTTTTTTGTGGCAGAAGTGTGTGTCACATAAATAATTGAAAAATTTTCCTGATTTGCAGGTTCTTCAGCATACTGCACCTGAATGATGCACAAATGATCCAAAACTGAAACATTCAAACTTAAAGAAGAAATATACTGGCTGCATTCTTTGGGCCTCAATTGTGTCCATTTTAAGTTCAGTCTCGTTCTAATGAGATTAGTCAGATGCTTGGCTGAATCTTTACAATGGCCGCTTTAGATGCACCTTGAGGTCAAGTTAGAGACACAAAGGAAACAAAGGATACTCTTTGCAGGCATTCTCTTTACTTAAACTACCTTGGTGGCATGATGTTCCATCACGGTCAAATTGCACCAAGTCTTTCTGGAATAATTTGTATTCAGAAAATCATTTCCGAATGCATTTTAAATCAAGAGATTGTTGTTTGAGGTGTGTTCAACTAAATCTAAAAAATGTAAACAAAGCAGTACAGATACCTCCATGACAATCTGTACTAAGTGTTGGTTCAAGGATGAAATTGGTGACATTAGAGTACTGGCTGACTTAGTAAAACACCATGTAGAAACATAAATTGCTGTTTTTAGATTTGGATAGAAAGTGAAAGGCTGGATAAAATTGGCTATGGACTGAAGCAGAAAATATAAAGTGTTCAAAAAAGGACTCAAATTGATTAAGATTATACAGTTAACAAGTTGCCAACATAGCTGTCAAAATGAAGTCTGTGGAAATGCTATTGTAAAGTTAGTTTCATGAGCTTTTGCTACCAGCAACCCCTAGGAATTGTTAATCAATTTGCCAAAGAAAGAAATATCCCTTTGGAATCTATGAATCTATCTATCTATCGATCTATCTCTAAAACACTGATCTTGTTATCTTCAGGTTTGGCGGTCATTCTATTTGCGCAAAAACGATATGCGATATCGCTACCATTTATCACCAGCTTACTCACCGTTCTCCTGTGCTGCGATTGCACCAAGTTTCGTTCCCATCGGTGGAAGCTGTTAAGAGTTATCGAGGTTTAAAACGCATTAAAACCGTGCGTGCGCAGATCGATTGCCTCTCCTGCCATACAGCGCCGTGCGGACTGGTCCCTTCTACTGTCACTCCATGGGACGGTCCGCCCCTTCCTGCGCTATCGCATCTTTACTGCAGCTGCGGGATACTCTGGATGGCCGGCGGAGGTCTCCACCCGGACACAATTTTGGGAGTGAGGGACCGAAAACGGCCTGGCCCAACCCAGCCCGACCTATGCCCGACACAGCCCAACACAGCCCGACCCAGCCCAGAGTTGGAGATGCCGCCGATGTCGTCAAATGGAAAGCGGAGACTCTGATCCCGGCGGAGGAGAACGACCAGCAAAGCGACCAGCGAAGCGGCCAGTGACCAACGCCCGCTGTGAATCCCCATCGCACCGCCAACCCCTTCCCCTCGCTGGCTCCTGCCCCCTCCCCCGTGATACCACACTCTCCCCCATGGCACTTCCACGTCTTTTCTCCGAGCTCTCTCCCCCCTGCCCCCCCGTTTTAGCGACAAATGGTTTTAAGGTGGAAGATGGTAGTGAATAAGAGTTCAATGATTTTGCTGCCAGGTTTTAGTATGAGCTAATTAACTGAAAATTTAAATCGATTAATTTAATCTGCACGTTATGTTTGGACGTGATGAATTTTTAAGAGTACAAACTTGTTTGGAAGGATTGGTTTCTGGGTAGACAGTGCTTTGGAGTTAGAGTTCTCACTATTATTTTCTATTCCCTTCTTGCCTCTCCCCATATAATCTCCTCTGAGGTTCATGTGGTCTGCTAATTCTAGCCTTATTTGTGCTGTTCTAGTTCACCCCAGAGTTACATCACTCAGTCACTGGCACTGGTATGCATGGGAACGGGGAAAAGTGTGGATAAGGGTTTTAGCAACAAGTGTGCTGAGCCAATGGGAAGGAAGCCAAAGATGGTCATAGTGACACCAAAGGTATGTAATTCAAAGCACAGGAATAACATCACGTCTGTTCAGTTTCAGCGATCACGAATTTGTGCTTTGGATTTGGACGATATTGTTGAGAAATTACTGAAAAATTAAAAGGAGGCAAGGATAAATCCTTGAAAGACACAAGGATTGCGGGACGAATCACTGATGATGACGAGTCAGAGTATTGAAGTGAGATCGACCGATTGACCAAATGGTGCCAGCGCAACAACCTGGCTCTCAACACCAGCAAAACCAAGGAACTGATTGTGGACTTTGGAAAGGGGGTCGGATAGGGACCCATTTACAGTGGCTTGCAAAACTATTCATACCCCTTGAACTTTTCCACATTTTGTCACGTTACAACCACAAACGTAAATGTATTTTATTGGGATTTTATGAGATAGACCAACACAAAGTGGTGCATAATTGTGAAGTGGAAGGAAAATGATACATGGTTTTCACATTTTTTTACAAATAAAAAATTGAAAAGCGTGACGTGCAAAAGTATTCAGCCCCCCTGAGTCAACACTTTGTAGAACCATCTTTCGCTGCAATTACAGCTGCAAGTCTTTTGGGGTATGTCTCTACCAGCTTTGCACATCTAGAGACTGACTTTTTTGCCCATTTTTATTTGCAAAATAGCTCAAGCTCAGTCAGATTGGATGGAGAGCATCTGTGAACAGCAATTTTCAAGTCTTGCCAGAGATTCTCAATTGGATTTAGGTCTGGACTTTGACTGGGCCATTCTAACACATGAATATGCTTTGATCTAAACCATTCCATTGTAGCTCTGGCTGTATGTTTAGGATCGTTGTCCTGCTGGAAGGTGAACCTCCGCCCCAGTCTCAAGTCTTTTGCAGACTCTAACAGGTTTTCTTCCAAGATTGCCCTGTATTTGGCTCCATCCATCTTCCCATCAACTCTGACCAGCTTCCCTGTCCCTGCTGAAGAAAAGCATCCCCACAGCATGATGCTGCCACCACCATGTTTCACAGTGGGGATGGTGTGTTCATGGTGATGTGCAGTGTTAGTTTTCCGCCACACATAGCGTTTTGCATTTAGGCCAAAAACTTCAATTTTGGTCTCATCTGACCAGAGCACCTTCCTCCACATGTTTGCTGTGTCCCCCACATGGCTTGTGGCAAACTGCAAACGGGACTTCTTATGGCTTTTTTCAACAATGGCTTTCTTCTTGCCACTCTTCCATAAAGGCCCGATTTGTGGAGTGCATGACTAATAGTTGTCTTGTGGACAGATTCTCCCACCTGAGCTGTGGATCTCTGCAGCTCCTCCAGAGTTACCATGGGCCTCTTGGCTGCTTCTCTGATCAATGCTCTCCTTGCCCGGCCAGTCAGTTTAGGTGGACGGCCATGTCTTTGTAGGTTTGCAGTTGTGCCACACTCTTTCCATTTTCGGATGATGGATTGAACAGTGCTCCGTGAGATGTTCAAAGCTTGGGATATTTTTTTATAACCTAACCCTGCTTTAAACTTCTCCACAACTTTATCCCTGACCTGTCTGGTGTGTTCCTTGGGCTTCACGATGCTGTTTGTTCACTAATGTTCTCTAACAAACCTCTGAGGCCTTCACGGAACAGCTGTATTTATACTGAGATTAGATTACACACACGTGGACTCTATTTACTAATTAGGTGACTTCTGAAGGCAATTCGTTGCACTGGATTTTATTTAGGGGTGTCACAGAGTAAAGGGGGCTGAATACTTTTCAGTTTTTTATTTGTAAAAAAATTTGAAAACCATGTATCATTTTCCTTCCACTTCACAATTATGCGCTACTTTGTGTTGGTCTATCACATAAAATCCCAATAAAATACATTTACGTTTGTGGTTGTAACGTGACAAAATGTGGAAAAGTTCAAGGGGTATGAATACTTTTGCAAGCCACTGTATATCATGGAAAGGGTCAAGAAATTCAAATTCCTGGGTGTGCATATTTCCGAAGATCTTTCCTGGTCCCAGCACACTGATGCAATTATAAAGAAAGCACATCAGCGCCTCCACTTCCTGAGAAGATTACGGAGTGTCGCTATGTCAAAGAGGACTCTCTCGAACTTCTACAGGTGCACAGTAGAGAGCATACTGACTGGTTGCATCGTGGCTTGTTTCGGCAAATTGAGCGTCCAGGAGCGGAAAAGAATGCAGAAAGTTGTGACCACTGCCCAGTCCATCATCGGCTCTGACCTCCCCACCATCGAAAGGATCTATTGCACTCGCTGCCTTAAAAAGACTGCCAGCATCATCAAGGACCCAGACCACCCTGGCCACACACTCATCTCTCCGCTACCATCAGGTAGAAGGTACAGGAGCTTGAAATTCAGGTTCATTCAGGTTCAGGAACAGCTTCTTCCTCACAGCCATCAGGCTATTAAACTTGCCATCAAACAAACTATGTCTATGTTTCTATAACTTATAGAGGCACATAAGATCCTGAGAGGGAATAGATAGGGTGAAGGCATGTTGTCTTTTACCCAGAGTAGGGCAATCAAGAACCAGAGGAAATGAGTTTCAGGTGAGAGGGAAAGATTTAATAGGAATCTGAGGAGCAACTGAGGTGCAGGCTCGAAGGGCCTACTCCTACACCTATGTTCTATGTCTAACTCTGAACTATAACAGCCTATTGCACTTTATCTGTTTATTTATGTGTATATATATGGTCCATGCTATACAGACACACTGAACTGTTCTGTATTTATGCTTACAATACTCTGTTGTGCTGCAGCAAGCAAGAATTTCATTATCCTATCTGGGACACATAACAATAAACTCTCTCTTAACTCCCTTCAAGCAATAAGAGAGGGATGGAGGAAATAATTTAGAGTTGATAAATTGTCAAGCAATTAATCCCTTCAAGACACACTCAATATTTCAAAGATCCAATTCCAAAGGTTCCAAAGATGGGGCACCTTAGTCAGCGTGGCAAGTTGGGCAGGAATGCTCTATGACTATATCTGATCCTAAATACCAGCTGTTTCTTTATCCACAGTAGCTATCGGATCTGCTAAGCACTTCGATCATTATTTGATGTTGAATATTCTGTACATTGTGTTACCTACTTACAATTGATTCTGATCTTAGAGTCAGAGTCATAGAGTCATACAGCATAGAAACAGCGTGGAAACCTGCCTGCATTTGGCCCATATTCCTCGCAACCTATTCTATTCATGTACCTGTCGAAATATCTTTGAAGCGTTGTGATAGTACTTGCCTCAACTACATCCTCTGGCAATTCATTACGTATACCTAACACCTTTTGTGTAAAGATGTTGCCCTTCAGGTTCCTATTAAACCTTTCTCCCCTTACCTTAAACTGATGTCCTCTGGTTCAACCATATCATATTGGAAGTGTGGGACAGAAACGTCCACATTATGTTTCTAAGCACAAACACACTCTCTTGAGCCGACATTCAACTTGCAGAAATGTTCATAGAGCTTTGCTGGACAAGTCACAGTAAAACATTAAACACATTTGTCATCCTTGACATCAATGTACTATCTCCAGTTAATGAGGAGTGCTAAAACGATTGCATTTTTTCCCCCAAACTGTATTACTCTCACACATCTGTCACACACCAGTGCCTGGGAAGGGAACCAGATAATAAACCAGTGATAGCCTTTTGCTTATGGTGGTATCCAGGATCAATTTATTCTGCCACTTCCGCCCTGTATCCTTTCCAGAATTCAGTGAAGTTACTGCTGATATCTTGACCTTATTTGCATACTGCCTGGAGTTGACACTTAATTTTTATGGTTGAATAGACGACCCGCGGACCCGTTGGTTCCCCATTTTCATGCAAGTTAAGTACACACGGAAGTACTAGATCAAAATGATGATCTGAAAATGGCGCCCGGCCCGGCAACCCTCACTCAATTGCGCACGTGCAGATACCGGGCCCGGCAACCCTAACCTCAAGAGCGCAGGCGTGGCTGACGGGCCCGGCAAGTGGGAGCGCACTGCGCAGGCGCGACTGCCACATTGAAACATGTCCCATTTACAGTATAAAGTTCATTAATTTGAGTATAGGAGCAGGGAGGTTCTACTACAGTTGTACAGGGTATTGGTGAGACCACACCTGGAGTATTGTGTACAGTTTTGGTATCCAAATCTGAGGAAAGACATTCTTGCCTTAGAGGGATTACAGAGAAGGTTCACCAGACTGATTCCTGCGATGTCAGGACTTTCATATGAAGAAAGACTGGATAGACTCGGCTTGTACTCGCTAGAATCTAGAAGATTGAGGGGGGATCTTATAGAAACTTACAAAATTCTTAGGGGGTTGGACAGGCTAGCTGCAGGAAGATTGTTCCAGATGTTGGGGAAGTCCAGGACAAGGGGTCACAGTTTAAGGATAAAGGGGATTTCTGCAAGTCTCTGGAACTCACTGCCGCAGAGGGTAGTTGAGGCCAGTTCATTGGCTATATTTAAGAGGGAGTTAGATGTGGCCCTTGTGGCTAGGGATCAGGGGGTATGGAGAGATGGCAGGTACAGGATACTGAGTTGGATGATCAGCCATGATCATATTGAATGGTGGTGCAGGCTCGAAGGGCCGAATGGCCTAGTCCTGCACCTATTTTCTATGTTCCTATGTTACATCGACAGCTCAGTGCAAAAGGGAGGCTTATCTGGAGTGCCGGGGTGTCTAGAACACACGGGAGTGGTGACCCAGCTCATCAGAGAAGCCAGGGAGAACAAGGGTGACCTGACAGTGCTCTGGCTTGACCTGGCCAACGCCTACGGCTCCATCCCGCACAAGCTGATCCAGACAGTCATGGCCAAGCATCATGTGCCGGGCCAAGTGGCAGATCTCATCCTGGACTATTACAACCAGTTCAGCATGAGAGTCTCATCAGGGTCAGTAACATCAGAGTGGCACAGGCTGGAGGTTGGGATCATCACAGGCTGTACCATCACTGTGATCCTTGTTGCCTTGGCGATGAACATGATTGTCAAGTCTGCTGAGCCAGAGTGCCGGGGCCCTCGGACCAAGTCAGGAATACGCCAACCACCAATCAGAGCCTTCATGGATGACCTGACTGTCAGTGCCAGGAGGCAGGTGGATCCTGCAGGGGTTGGAGAAACTGATTGGAGGGGCTTGGATGAGGTTTAATCCAGGATAATCAAGGTCACTGGTGCTGAAGAAGGGCAAAGTAATGGACAGGTTCCGCATCAGCATCGAAGGGACACCAATCCCAACTGTCTCCGAAAAGCCAGTGAAGAGTCTTGGCAAGGTGTTTAACAGCAGCCTGAAGGATACAGCATCTGTCCAGGTAACCTGTCAGGAGCTGGAGAGCTGGTTGAGAGCAGTGGACCAGTCGGGGCTTCCCGGCAAGTTCAAGGCATGGATTTACCAGCATGGTATCCTGCCAAGGATACTCTGGCCACTGCTTGTCTACAAAGTCCCAATATCCATCGTAGAGAGATTGGAGAGGAAAGTCAGCAGCTTTCTCAGAAGGTGGCTGGGACTGCCCAGGAGCCTTAGCAGCATCGCCCTTTACGGAAATAACACCAAGCTCCAGCTGCCCCTGAAGTCCCTGGAGGAGGAGTTCCAGGTGACTCGGGCCAGAGAGGTGATGATGTACAGGGACTCCAGCGACCCCAAGGTGGCTCAAGCAGGGGTGGAGGTGAAAACTGGGAGGAAGTGGAGAGCCGGCGAAGCCGTGCTGCAAGCAGAGTCCCGGATACGCCACAGAGTCCTGGTGGGAGCAGTGACTCGGGGAAGAGCAGGCCTGGGAATCTTCCCATCTCCCCAGTTTGACAAGGCCAAGGGGAAGGAGAGGCGCAGGCTGGTCCAGGAGGAAGTGAGGGCAGTGGTGGAGGAGGAGAGATGTACCAGAGCAGTTGGATTGAGGCAGCAGGGAGCCTGGACAAGGTGGGAGCAGGCCATGGACCGAAAAGTCACATGGACTGAGCTCTGGCAAGCTGAACCACAGCGCATCAAGTTCCTGGTCCAGGCAGTGTATGATGTCCTGCCCAGCCCATCGAACCTCTTCATCTGGGGCAATGCTCAGGCAAGGGGAGGTTGGAACACATCCTGAGCTGTTGCCCAAAGTTTCTTGAGCAGGGCCGGTACACCTGGCATCATGACCAGGTTCTCAAACCAATTGCAGAAGCCATCAGCATGGGAATCAGCAGCTGCAGACGAGAACGCCCCACCACCCAGATGATCACCTTCATGAAGGCCGGAGTGCAGCTGCCAAGAATCACAGCAGCCAGGAATCCGTCAGGAATCCTGGTGACTGCGCAGGACTGGCAGCTTTCTGTAGACCTGGTGAAAGAGCTGAAGTTCGCCACAGCACATTGCCACGACCACCCTGAGGCCAGATATCCTCCTGGTCTCAGAGGCGACCAAAAACATCGTCTTGTTGGAACTGACAGTGCCGTGGGAGGGCCGTCTGGAGGAGGCCCACTAGAGTAAGATGGCCAAGTATGCAGAGCTGGTCATAGACTGCCGTAAGCAAGGCTGGAAGGCAAGATGTATGCCCATCGAGGTTGGCTGCAGAGGTTTTGCAGGGCAATCGCTCTACAAAGCCTTGAATGCACTGGGCATCAACGGAGTGGCAAGGAGAAGGGCCATCAAGAACATCACAGAGGCAGCGGAGAAGGCATCAAGATGGCTCTGGATCAGGAGAGGAGGTCCATGGGGAGGAGCGAATGCCACCTGAACACAAGTCGTGGTCTGATCAACCACGGCTGGGTCGCCTGGGTGAGGGTGTCTGATGTTGAAAGACCCGAAACACCCAATGACCCCAGGTTACATCACTGATGATGTGTTCAGGAGCATCTATCGATGTATTTGTATCAATCTATTAAAATTTGTAAAGTGAATTCTTTTAAAAAATATAACAGAACTTGATACTACATACCGCAGGCAAATGGTGGGTAAGGAGCCCCTAAAATTTTTACTGTTTCGGGAACATACTTCCATACATACAAGATGAGACATTACTTACATTTCGGGAACATACATACATACATACATACAAGATGAGACTTTTAGTTATATATACTAGTCCAAGTGGGACCCGTGTGTTCCCGTCACACAGAAGGGTTGGTCCCCGAACGCAATATTCCACCAGTCACCCATATCCCCCAACTGCGCAGGCGTGGGCGATGAGCTCCCGTTGTGACGTCAGAGATTCCCATTGTGACGCGACTCACTGCAACCCTCACCCAATGCGCCTCGCCATCCCTCTTCTTCTCCCTCTCCTCCGGCCCTCTCCACTCCCTCTCTCACATCTCCCTCCCTCTCATTTGTCCTACTCTCACACACTCCCTCCCTCCATAACCCCTCTCCCCTCCCCCATCCCTACCCCCTTGACTTCATTGTGCGGCTTGAAGCTGCTGTGTTTTATAAAACAGAGTTTTTTTTAATGTAAATGAGATCCCATTGTGATGTCATTGTGGAGTGGAACACTGCTGGTCGGCAAATGCGAGAAGTGCGAGAAGTGCATCCAGGTAGAGCTCCTGAAGGGCCGTGTTGGGGAACTTGAAAAGCAAGTGGATGACCTCCGGTTTGTCCGAGAAACGGAGACATTCCTCGACAAGTCCTACATTACGATTGTTACACCTAAGGTACTGGAAGAGAGAAGGTGGGAGTCAGTGAGAACGGGAGGGAAGCATGGAATGTCAACTTCCCCGGGTGTTGTACCTCTTGTGAACAGGTTCACCCACTTAGAAGCTGTCGGGACAGAAGAGGTGTTTACACTGGGCGGCGGACTGGCTTGTGATGCGAATAGGGCTGTTGAGCCAAAACCAAAAAGGCCTAAGGCAGGCAACGCCATTGTAGTGGGAGACTCCATTGTGAGAGGTACGGACAGGGGTTTCTGCGGCAACAGACGGGATGCGAGGATGGTGTGCTGCCTTCCTGGTGCCAGGATCCAGGATGTCACGGACAGAGTGCAGAAAATCCTCAAGGGTGAAGGTGAACATCCGGAAGTGGTAGTGCATGTCGGCACAAACGATGTCGGAAAGAAGGGGGTGAATATTCTGCAGCGTGACTTTAGAGAGCTCGGAAAAATGCTGAAAAGCAGGACCTCCAGGGTTGTTATCTCCGGTTTGCTTCCAGTTCCTCGTGCTGGCGAGAGCAGGAACAGGGAGATACGGGACCTGAACGTGTGGCTGAGGAACTGGTGCACGGGGCAGGGATTTAGATTCTTAGATCACTGGGATCTGTTTTGGGGTAAGGGGGAACTGTACAAAAGGGACGGATTGCATCTTAACAGGTGTGGGACCAGCATTCTGCTACACGGGTGGTTTTAAACTGAATAAGGGGGGTGGGGTGTCGAATGGGATAGTGGAGGATGGAGTTAAAGGGAAAGGGTTTCTTAAATGTGTGAGCGTAGAGACAGAGGGGTGTAAAATGAGGGTAGAAGCAATAGGTAGCAAGGTGAAAAGTAAAAGTGGCAGGCAGACAAAACCAGGGCAAAAATCAAAAAGGGCCACTTTTCAACATAATTGTATAAGGGGTAAGAGTGTTGTAAAAACAAGCCTGAAGGCTTTGTGTCTCAATGCAAGGAGCATTCGTAATAAGGTGGATGAGTTGAATATGCAGATAGCTATTAATGACTATGATATAGTTGGGATCACGGAGACATGGCTCCAGGGTGACCAAGGCTGGGAGCTGAACATCCAGGGATATTCAATATTCAGGAGGGATAGAGAGAAAGGAAAAGGAGGTGGGGTAGCGTTGCTGATTAGAGAGGAGATTAACGCAATGGAAAGGAAGGACATTAGTTTGGAGGATGTGGAATCGGTATGGGTAGAGCTGCGAAACACTAAGGGGCAGAAAACGCTGGTGGGTGTTGTGTACAGGGCACCTAACAGTAGTAGTGAAGTTGGAGATGGTATCAAACAGGAAATTAGAAATGCATGCGACAAAGGCAAAACCGTTATAATGGGTGACTTCAATCTACATATAGGTTGGGTGAATCAAATTGGCTCGGGTGCTGAGGAAGAGGATTTCTTGGAATGTATGCGAGATAGTTATCTAAATCAACATGTAGAGGAACCAACGAGAGAGCAGGCTATTTTAGACTGGGTATTGAGTAATGAGGAAGGGTTAGTTAGCAGTCTTGTTGTACGTGCCCCCTTGGGCAAGAGTGACCATAATATGGTTGAGTTCTTCATTAGGATGGAGAGTGACATTGTTAATTCAGAAACAATGGTTCTGAACTTAAAGAAAGGTAACTTTGAGGGTATGAGACGTGAATTGGCCAAGATTGACTGGCAATTAATTCTAAAAGGAATTGGTGGGATCTAAATGCAATGGAAGACATTTAAAGACTGCATGGATGAACTACAAAAATTGTTCATCCCAGTTTGGCAAAAGAATAAATCAGGGAAGGTAGTGCATCAGTGGATAACAAGGGAAATCAGGGATAGTATCAAAGCGAAGGATTATGCGTACAAATTAGCCAGAAAAAGCAGCATACTGGAGGACTGGGAGAAATTCAGAGACCAGCAGAGGAGGACAAAGGGCTTAATTAGGAAAGGAAAAATAGATTATGAAAGAAAACTGGCAGGGAACATAAAAACTGAATGCAAAAGATTTTATAGATATGTGAAAAGAAAGAGATTAGTTAAAACAAATGTAGGTCCCTTGCAGTCAGAAACAGGTGAGTTGATCATGGGGAACAAGGATATGGCGGACCAATTGAATAAATACTTTGGTTCCGTCTTCACTAAGGAAGACATAAATAATCTGCCGGAAATAGCAGGGGACCGCGGGTCAAAGGAGTTGGAGGAATTGAGTGAAATCCAGGTTAGCCGGGAAGTGGTGTTGGGTAAATTGAATGGATTAAAGGCCGATAAATCCCCAGGGCCAGATAGGCTGCATCCCAGAGTACTTAAGGAAGTAGCTCCAGAAATAGTGGATGCATTAGTAATAATCTTTCAAAACTCTTTAGATTCTGGAGTAGTTCCTGAGAATTGGCGGGTAGCAAACGTAACCCCACTTTTTAAGAAGGGAGGGAGAGAGAAAACGGGGAATTACAGACCAGTTAGTCTAACATCGGTAGTGGGGAAACTGCTAGAGTCAGTTATTAAAGATGGGATAGCAGCACATTTGGAAAGTGGTGAAATCATTGGACAAAGTCAGCATGGATTTACAAAAGGTAAATCATGTCTGACGAATCTTATAGAATTTTTCGAGGATGTAACTAGTAGCGTGGATAGGGGAGAACCAGTGGATGTGGTGTATCTGGACTTCCAGAAGGCTTTCGACAAGGTCCCACATAAGAGATTAGTATACAAACTTAAAGCACACGGCATTGGGGGTTCAGTATTGATGTGGATAGAGAACTGGCTGGCAAACAGGAAGCAAAGAGTAGGAGTAAACGGGTCCTTTTCACAATGGCAGGCAGTGACTAGTGGGGTACCGCAAGGCTCAGTGCTGGGACCCCAGCTATTTACAATATATATTAATGTTCTGGATGAGGGAATTGAAGGCAATATCTCCAAGTTTGTGGATGACACTAAGCTGGGGGGCAGTGTTAGCTGTGAGGAGGATGCTAGGAGACTGCAAGGTGACTTGGATAGGCTGGGTGAGTGGGCAAATGTTTGGCAGACGCAGTATAATGTGGATAAATGTGAGGTTATCCATTTTGGTGGCAAAAACAGGAAAGCAGACTATTATCTAAATGGTGGCCGACTAGGAAAAGGGGAGATGCAGCGAGACCTGGGTGTCATGGTATACCAGTCATTGAAAGTAGGCATGCAGGTGCAGCAGGCAGTGAAGAAAGCGAATGGTATGTTAGCTTTCATAGCAAAAGGATTTGAGTATAGGAGCAGGGAGGTTCTACTGCAGTTGTACAGGGTCTTGGTGAGACCACACCTGGAGTATTGCGTACAGTTTTGGTCTCCAAATCTGAGGAAGGACATTATTGCCATAGAGGGAGTGCAGAGAAGGTTCACCAGACTGATTCCTGGGATGTCAGGACTTTCATATGAAGAAAGACTGGATAGACTCGGCTTGTACACGCTAGAATTTAGAAGATTGAGGGATCTTATAGAAACTTACAAAATTCTTACGGGGTTGGACAGGCTAGATGCAGGAAGATTGTTCCCGATGTTGGGGATGTCCAGAACAAGGGGTCACAGTTTAAGGATAAGGGGGAAATCTTTTAAGACCGAGATGAGAAAAACATTTCCCACACAGAGAGTGGTGAATCTCTGGAATTCTCTGCCACAGAAGGTAGTTGAGGCCAGTTCGTTGGCTATATTTAAGAGGGAGTTAGATGTGGCCCTTGTGGCTAAAGGGATCAGGGGGTATGGAGAGAAGGCAGGTACAGGATACTGAGTTGGATGATCAGCCATGATCATATTGAATGGCTGTGCAGGCTCGAGGGGCCGAATGGCCTACTCCTGCACCTAATTTCTATGTTTCTATGTTTCTATGTTATGTAAATGAGATCCCATTGTGACATCATATGCTGCTAACTGCCAGTGCAAATGAAAGAGATTTTTGTCAGTGGTTTTTGTAAAGTTTAAAATGTCAATAACTTGTAAAAGATACCATCAATCTGAACAAAACCTGATACACAACACCACAGGGCAATGCTGAGTAAGGTGGGTCAAAATTACAGCGCTTTGTGTACCGTTTTGGCGTAATTTCAGGATCAGATAGACAGACAGAATAACAAACAAGATGACAGTTTTAGTAATATATAGATAGATATAGATAATCATCTGTATCTTTTGATTTTGAAATTGACAGTTAACATTTTTGTGGAATTTCCAGATTTTCAATTGCTCCTAATGTGAGATAATGCTTCTTGAGCACTATAATTTTAAGGTTACTGCCTCTTTGTTCTATACATTGTCAGGAAAGGAAATAATTCCTCTCTATCCATGCCATCAAAACCTTATTCAGTTCAAGATCATAATTAGTTTGCAACCTTAATAGATCATAGCTGAATTTTACTTCATCTACCTTCTGCATATTCACATCTCACCTTTACTGGCTCTGGTTGCCTCGAATAATGGGCCTCATCAATCATCAAAAAAGCACATCAGCGCCTCTACTTCCTGAGAAGATTACGGAGAGTCGGATTGTCAAGGAAGACTCTCTCTAACTTCTACAGGTGCACAGTCGAGAGCATGCTGACCGGTTGCATCGTGGCTTGGTTCGGCAATTTGAGCGCCCTGGAAAGGAAAAGACTACAAAAAGTAGTAAACACTGCCCAGTCCATCATCGGCTCTGACCTTCCTTCCATCGAGGGGATCTATCGCAGTCGCTGCCTCAAAAAGGCTGGCAGTATCATGAAAGACCCACACCATCCTGGCCACACACTCATCTCCCTGCTACCTTCAGGTAGAAGGTACAGGAGCCTGAAGACTGCAACAACCAGGTTCAGGAATAGTTACTTCCCCTCAGCCATCAGGCTATTAAACCTGGCTCGGACAAAACTCTGATTATTACCAACCACTTTCTGTTATTTGCACTATCAGTTTATTTATTCATGTGTGTATATATTTATATCATGGTATATGGACACATTTATCTGTTTTGTAGTAAATGCCTACTATTTTCTGTGTGCTTAAGCAAAGCAAGAATTTCATTGTCCTATACAGGGACACATGACAATAAACTAACTTGAACTTGAACTTGAACTCATCTCAGAATGAAGATGAGGAGGAATTTATTTTGCCAGAGAGGAGTGAATCTGTGGAATTCACTCACACACACGGCTGTGGAAGCCAAGTCATCGTTTATTTTTAAAGCAGAGATTGTTGGATTTTTGATTAGCAAGGGTGTCAAAGGTTATGGGGAGCAGGCAGGAGAATGGAGTTGAGAAGGAAAAATAGATCCACTCTGATTGAAAAGTGTGGTAGACTCGATGTGCTGAATGGTCTAATTCTGCTCCTATGTCTGCTGGTTTTATGGTCTTATGGACCTTAGCATATTTATAGAAAAGCAACTTCATATATCCTTAATCTGCACTGGTTGCTCGATGTCTTTGTTTAAAAAAAAATCTATGTATAAACAATTTGGGAGCTTCAAAGTGAATGAATGCAGTTCCAGCTATCCTCACAGGGAAATTATGTTGACGAACACTACACTGCAATATCTGCCAAAGGAGGTTTTGTTTTTCTTGTCAAGTTAGTGGTTGCAGACAAAAAAAAATTGAAAGTTGCAAAATCTGCAGAAAATCAATGAAATAACAAATGACAAAAAGGCTGTGGTTGACAGAACAATCTGGGGATTGAGGCCAAAGTAAAGGTCCATGGTAGAAAAGACAAATAGACTGATTTACTGCAAGGTTAGGGAGGTCAATTTATAAATGAAAGAAAAAAAGGAAATGTTACCATTAATACGAATACATTCTGACTATCACTGGATGTGCCAGTTAATAGACCTATTGTTAATGGGAGCTCTCAGGAGGCTTTGTGGCAGGTTAGTTTCTCCAACTCATTTTTCATTTCTGTGACCAAGCTTTGAATGCAGTGAAGATTGAGAGCCATAGAGTCATACCGCATGGGAACAGTCCCTGGTGATTGACCCTGTCCCTCTAGGGACATGCGGCTGCAAGGTAGGAGCTTGGGCCACCAAACTAGGCCTGTTCATTTCCCGAGGACCAGGGAGGAGGATGAAGGGAGCCGGCGACGGCGGACGGGGGTCTAACCTTCCGCGCCCTCAAAGTTGGCAGTGGGGGGCTCCCTGGGGCACAAAGGCTGAAGGTGGCCGGGCGAGGAGAGCAACGACAGTTCGCTGGATGATCCGGACAGAGGCGACGGCTGGAGACCCTGCAGCAGCCTGGGGAGGTCGTCTGGATTTGGCGCCGCTCCAGGAGACCGAGAGCCGAACCGGACTGGACTTTGAAAATGGCAGCAAAAGCTGGCGACTCTTGCATATGGTCTCAGTGGACTATTTCTATGCACTTTGTTTTAATTGGGGATTGTGCTTATGTGTGGCAATAATTTACTGAACAATATGCAAAAAAAGAATTTCATTGCACATGTGATAATTAAGAGCCATAGAACCATTGAAACATTGAACCTTCCCTATCCATGCATCTGTCCAAATGTATTTTTATAATATGGAAGTTTCTCTGGTGCTTCTTGTTTGCCTACTTGAAATTAATTTGGATAACTTCAATTTCATTTTGGAAGAAAAAGCTTGCACAGCATCCTACATGGTTTCAAGAAGTCCTAAACCATTTTTAAACAAAAAAGACTGAGGCTCCGTTGTTGTTGTCATGTAGGAAAAGGGGAATTCAAACTGTGCACAGCAAGCTTCGAGAGACAGACGTGACTCCAGCTGCACAACTTCTCGAAAGAAATACACGGATTGCTAATTTTGAAATAAAACAGATGGCACAACTACTGTACAAAGGGTGGGACACCTTTTTGCTATCCAGCTATCCAGTTTAATTTCAAAGCCCCTTGCCAATTGCAGATTGAAGCTTTGCCTACCCTCCCCACCAAGACCCCTGTGCTGCAGCTTCTGTACGACTTCCGCTCCAATCCAAAAGTGATAGTCGTTCTTTGTTATTTCTCAAGTGCAAGCTTAGAGATACATTGCGGAATCATGGCCCACCAAGACCATGCCTACCACGATCCCCTACACTAATACTATCCTACACATTAACACTATCCTACATGCTCAAGATGATTTTTTACCATTTTTGCCAGGCATTTCAGCCTACAAACCTGTACATCTTTGGAGAATGAGTGGTAACTGGAGCACCTGGAGGAAACCCACGGAAGTCACGGGTAGAAAATACAAACTCCGCACAGAGTGCACCAGTCGTCAGGTTCGAATCCGGGTGTCTGACGCTGTAGTGCTGCCCTATGCTGCAAGGATGCAGCCCTTCCTAAACAGATCCATGTCAGACCTAGGAATTCAACTCTGATGCATAGTAGCTTCACTGAATCTTCTCATTAGTGAAAACTTAGATGCAGTTTTGTGTGAAGGAATCTCCCAACAAAAAGAGATAGTATAATCCCCTCAATAGAAGGTGTGTTCGAAATCAGTCCGAAAGGCACAATTCTCTCCAGCTATCTATACCATCTTGCTCTACTCCATGGTAGCTTGGAAAAGTGGTGTTGAACATACATTAAAGCGACTGTAACAGACAGCATCTTGCGCATAGTTTTCTCTTTCCAGCATTGTCATTATGTGATATTCTTTGCTCTAATAACATTGCATGACCTGGAATCTCCTCATGATAGCAGAATTGGCTGATATTAAAAAGCCACCTGTGAATATTCAATGTAGCAGAATCAAAAATCAGTTCATTTGGAATGTTTATAATATTGGTATATGCCCTACATAAGGGACGCCTTCCATCCATTGCTACAGCAGGACTTAAAATACCAATCTGAAGGTCATGAAGAATAAGCACAGGGCTGATTTTCCATGATATGCTCTGATCAACGTTGCTTTGTGCATATAATTCTAAACTGACGCTGGCATTTTGTTTAATTGTATTTTTTTTCTGCACTGGGTTTACATGTACATTTATAAGTACAAAATAGCTTGGGTAACCTCCAACCCAGCAGTACGAGACTTGATTTCTCCAATTTCAAGTAACCATTGCATTCCCTCTCTCTCTCCATCCCTTCCTCACCATAGTCATCCTGCTAGTTTCACTGTTTGTATCCCTTCGTTAACACCTCTTCCACAGCCAACAATGGACCATTGTGGGCTCCACCTTTCCTTGGTCATCAACATGTTGCAGTGCTACTTTTTTTAGGTGAGCTGCCAAACAGGGGCATCATTTCAGATTTTGCTGGGGTGGGGAGGGGCAAGCAAGTCTTCCAAGAGGGTCAAACAAGAGTATAGTCTATCACTACATCCCAGTGTGTAACTAGTACAATAAAATGTATAATACTTAATTTAATAATATGACAAAATATTGTACGGTTGCACTCCCTAATTATCATGAAATATAATTATCAAGCAAGTAAAGAAAAAGACAAAAATCATGTATTTTTACAGAGGTGCCGGCCCGGCACCAACTCTCCCCGACTCTCCTACAGCTCTGGGCCTTCACACCCACTCACCCACTCACCCACCCACACACCCACACACTCACTCACTCACCCACCCACACACTCACTCACTCACCCACCCATCCATCCACTCACACCTGCAATGGACCACAACTCGACTTCATTCAATGTCAGATCCACACCCTCAACAAACGCTTCCTCGCCTACCTGGACACAAGCTTGCCCGCCTCCAGACCGGTTCCTCCACCGACACTCCTTGTCTCGGCCGCCCACCCACAGGCCCGGAGCTCCACCATTGGACCGCAGTGCCGCCTGCCCGATCACCACGAGGCTGAGATGGCAGCAACAACCACGAGGAGCAGCAACAACATCCATCACCTCTCCGACCTTCACCGCCTTCCCGGCCAAACCCAGGCACGGACCACCGAAACTGCCATGGCTGCTGACTCTCACCGCCTCCCTGGGGCCACTGCCACCGTCACTGTCGCCGACCTTCACTGTCTCCTCGGGGCCACCGATGCTGCTGCTGCCGACCCTAATCTCTACTCCAGCTTGGGCCTCCACCAGCGACTATGATAGCTATACTCTATAATCCATAATCCATAAAAGGGCTGCAGGAAACAGAAAACAGAACCCTGGTCAGTACAAGAAGCGCAGGAAACAGGGCCCGGTTGAATGAAAGGAGCAGGGGAATCAGGATAACATAAATAATTGCTAAATAGAAAAAGTAAACAGATAAACATAAGAAAAAATATATAATTATTTCCAGTTTACTCAACAGGGGAGGCTAGCGTAGTAGGGCTATGTTCTCTGGAGTTAAGAATGTTTAAAGGGAGATTCAAATGATGAAAGGTTTTCAAAGAGTAAACGGCTGGTTGGAAGTTTGGAAACCACAAGTGGATTGATTTGCCATAGTTTACAAAGAATGAGATGGAAGAGGGAGAGAATATTTGTCTTGTGGTTTGCGATATGACACCTGACATGATGTGGGCAGCAGTTGCAAAGCTCTATAACAATATTCAAAAGGGAATTCCACATAACCTGAATGGAAGGAGTATGCAGAAATATGTGGAGATAGCAGGGGATGCCATAAGCTGAATAGTTCCCCCAAAGAGCTAGCATGGGCAAAATAGACTGAATGGACTTCTTCAGTGCTTCTGACGAGTGGCGCTGTGAGCCAGCAGCCTCGCCAGCAGCCTCACCAGCAGCTGTTCGTCCTTCCCTTTTTTTGTTTTTAGTATGTCTAAAAGTGTGTTTTAGTGTGTTATTGTGAGTTTTAGTGTGGTGGGGACGGGAATTGGGGGAAACTGTTTTTAGTCACTTACCTCGGTGGAATGTGACTTTTCTTCTAGTTGCATTTCACCCTCCCTTGCGGCCTAACAGCTTGGATTGGTGCGGCCTATCCTAGAGTCGGGTCCAGAGCTTCAGCAGCAGGCGCAGCGCAAACTTTCCATCACGGAGCCTGGCGATCCCTTGCCGGGGGTCGCTAGAAGTGCTCCGATCTCTGGTCCGCGGACTACGAGATCCTGAAGCTGCGGTCTGCGGAGCTTCTAGCCGCGGGTGCGGCGTGGACTTTCCATCGCGGAGCGGGCGAGTTCTTGCTGAGGGTCGCCAGAAGAAGTGCACCGACCGCCGGCCTGCAGACTATAACATACTGAAGCTGCGGTCTGCGGAGCTTCTAGCCGCGGGTGCGGTGTGAACTGTAAGAGCTCTGATTGCCGGCCTGCAGCCTATAACATCGTGAAGCCCCGGTCTCCGGTAGGAAGCGGCTGAATCGGGACCTCCAAGCCGCGGAGTGTCTGTCCGTCCGGACGTCGGAGTTTCGAGCGAGAGGGCCTGTACATCGGGCCACCTGTAGCGGCGACTGCAGAGGGTTCGTGGCCCCGACCACGGATGAACAAAGGAGGAGGACTCACAAAGTTATTGCCTTCCACCACAGTGAAGAATGTTGATTCCACTGTGGTGGATGTTCATGTTATATTCCATTGTGTATTGTGCTCTTTTTGTGTGGCTGCATGATAAGTCAAATTCCATTGTACCTTAATTGGTGCATGTGGCAATAAATGTGAACTTGAACTTTACAATGCTTTGATTTTATGACATGAGATTCATGCAGCATACATTCTGCTCTCTGGCCCACAATGTCCATATCTTCTATGCCTTGGTAATTCAATGGCTTGCAAAAAATATTTCTTAAATATTATGAAAATATCTCCCTCTGCTGTCTCCTCAGGCAGTATATTCCTCTCTTCAGTTACTCTCATCCTCAGATCTTCTCGAAACCTTACTCATTATCCTACACCTCTACACTGGTTTTAACACCAACTCTCTACCATACTGATGTTCTTTAACAATGAAGTGTCCGCAGCCCTATAATGTAGCAATGTTACAAAATTTTGAGATTTTAAAAATCAAGTCTGTAATTTATCCCATCAGATAAAGCATAAAAATAAGTTTAATTTGACACCTAATTCACTTTCATATCTCAAGTATTTAAAAAGTTATGGCCATTTTCATACTCGGAAATGAGCATCTTGTTCCCTATTGATTTTCTATGGACATAACAAAAAAGTTGTGATCGTGAACAGTCAAAAGCCCATAACTTTCTTAAAAATTAAGAGAACTGAATGAAATTTTCAGTTATCATAGATTGAAGCATTCTGAAACAAATATAAAATAATCTTACTTGGATGACCTGAAATTAAAGCATATAATTAGTTAGTTACCTAATTGTAGCTAATTTCAGACTTCAATACTAGATCTAAACATCTATCCATTTCTTAATAAATTATTAACATTTTTAAATAGCCTAAATGTCCAAATAATATTCACAAATAATTCACAATAAAACATGATTTTTAAATCTCATTTACATTAATTTATAGACCAAATGGAAGGAATTCAGTGATTAATTGCTGTAAATAAATGCCCATTTAAATCAGCTTTCCAGTGGGTCCCTGTGGAACGCGCTGGTTTAGAACGTTCACATTGCGGTAGATTTGTGCCCCAAATGCCCAGAAAAATACTGCGCGATATAATTTGCCCAAAATGAGCTACTCGCAATATTAAATTTTGTATAAAGGGATCTTTAGAAGCCCTTTTTAATGTAAAAATATACAACCTAACTTCAGTTGTCTGCTTTATGAGACCCTGCGGTTGCTGGCAGTCGCGGGTTTAGAGATTGATTTTTAAACTACTATAACTATTATACGATGCCTTTAAAACTAATAATAGCTTTTGCGACGGGGTCTTCCAGCGATTTTTCGTTAATAATTAACTAGGCTGAACATCTTCGATTTGAACAGCCTAGAGAAAATCGCGTTTTAAACCCGCCCCCTCTAAACGGCGCCAAAATCGCGCACACCCGCAACGGCAGATTTTCAAAGACGCTTCAGGTAGGCTTTGCAACATACCTATATAATGTACTGCAAACCAAACATCTGCTACAGCCCGACTAAAGGGATGTTCAATGGCTAAACCTTTATCTGAACCTGAGACTTTTAATTTCAGGTTTTCCAGCTGGGGAATCTATCCTGTATAGAGTCATAGAGTGATAGTGTGGAAACAGGCCCTTTGGCCCAACTCGCCCACACCGGCCCACCATGTCCCAATTGCCTGCGCTTGGTCCATATCCCTCCAAACCTGTCCTATCCATGTGCCTGTCTAATTGTTTTTGAAATGATGGGATAGTCCCAGCCTCAACTACGTCCTCTGGCAGTTTGTTCCATACACCTACCACCCTTTGTGTGAAAAGGTTACTCCTCGGATTCCTCTGGTTCTTGATTCCCCTACTTTGGGCAAAAGACTGTGCATCTACCCTATTTATTCGTCTCATGATTTTGTATATCTATAAGATCTCCTCTCATCATCCTGCGCTCCATGGAATAGAGACCCAGCCTACTCAACCTCTCCCTATAGCTCACACCTTCTAGTCCTGGCAACATCCTCGTAAATTTTTTCTGAACCCTTTCAAGCTTGACAATAGTTTTCCTATAACATGGTGCCCGGAACAGAACACAATATTCTAAATGTGGTCTCACTAATGTCCTATACAACTGTAACGTAGAAACATAGAAACATAGAAAATAGGTGCAGGAGTAGGCCATTCAATATGATCATGGCTGATCATCCAACTCAGTATCCTGTACCTGCCTTCTCTCCATACCCCCCTGATACCTTTAGCCACAAGGGCCACATCTAACTCCCTCTTAAATAAAGCCAATGAACTGGCCTCAATTACCTTCTGTGGCAGAGAATTCCAGAGATTCACCACTCTCTGTGTGAAAAATGTTTTTCTCATCTCGGTCCTAAAAGATTTCCCCCTTATCCTTAAACTGCGATCTCCTTAAACACGATCTCCTAACTTCTAAACTTAATACTCTGACTGAAGGCTTTGTGTTTCATTAAATCATCATTCATTCTTCTGAACTAGTGGGCCAATCTGATTCTCCATGCAGCTTCAAGAGAGCAATGATTTTGTTTAAAGATTTAATCTCCACGCTATTTTAGATGTCGTCTCATCAAAGTCTTCGTCAAAGCCAAAACAGAGCATACAGCATGGAAATAGCCACTTAGCCCACTGAATCCATGCTAACCATCAAGCACATAATCACACTAAACCCTTCTTATGCTCTCCATGTTACACTGCTCACCTAAACACCGGGAACTATTTACAGTGGCCAACCCACATGTCTATGCAACGCGTGGGGAAACCTGAGCATCAAGACACACAGTTACAGAGAGAACATGTAAACTCATAAGACAGCATTGAAGGGTCAGATCAAACCAGAGCTGTGAGGTCGTGGCTCCACTAGCTCAATTTCCTCCGAAACTTGCCCTTTCACCCCGGCCTACTAACCCTACCTCCCCCAAATTGATTTAAAATAAATAATTGGTTTAGAGAGCATGAAAGAAAGTGACAAGATTGCAGCTTCACCTACCAGCAACTGAAATTTGTGCCCGGTCCATCAATGCATATTCCTCCGTTGAGACAGTGGGTGAAGTTCAGCACATTTTCTTTACAGACGTCAAGGTCTGTTTGGCAGTTCTTGCCACTGTATCCATCCAAGCATGTGCAGGTATAGGTACCAACTAAATCCTGACATGCTCCTCCATTTAAACAAGGGTTGGAACTGCACTCCTGGAAGAAAATGCAACATCAATGAGAGAACACTAGAAGTTTATTTCGATAGATAGATAGATAGATAGATAGATAGATAGATAGATAGATAGAATCTTTATTTGCCACACGACCAGTGTTGGTGGTATTTGGGTTCGGTACATGATGGTACACTGCTTTAGTCACATTTACACTAATAACAACACAGACCACAGTAATAAAATGCATCCATACCACATCACAACTCACAAATCTCACCAACAATACATAGTGCAAAAGAACAGACAAAGATGATCCTGAGTTGATGATCCTGGAGGCCTTGGAGACAATGCGCTGTAATCTGTGTAGTGAGTGACTGTCAGTGTTTCCGTACCAGACTGTGATTGAGGAGGTGATGATGCTTTCAATGATGGATTGATAAAAACGGACTAGGAGGTGTTTGTGGACTCTGAACCTTTTGAGCTGTCTGAGGAAGTATAGGCGTTGTTGTCCTTTCTTGATAATGTGGTCTGCGTTGATATGCCATTTTAGATTATTGCAGATATAGGTGCCCAGAAACTGAAATGAGTTTGTGGAGGTTATGGGATGGGAGTTGACATGGACCGGGGGTTTGGGGTTTTGTTTGCGTCTGAAATCTATGATGATTTCTAAGGTTTTTGAAGTATTAAGCTGGAGGTTGTTGTCTGCGCACCATTTGACTGCGCTGTCCACTGTTTGATGGTATTGTGATTCGTTGTTGTCTGAGATGAGGCCAATTAATGTTGTGTCGTCTGCATATTTAAACATTTTGACTGAGCTGCATCGGGATGCGAGGTTGTTGGTGTAAAGTGAAAAGAGCTGAGGTGACAGAACGCACCCTTGAGGGGCTCCTGTGTTGAGAGTCAGAGGGCTGGAGAGTTTTTCACCCACCTTGACTCTTTGCTGTCTGTTTGTCAGAAAGTGCAGAATCCAATGGCACATGGCTGGATGAATGCTCATGTCCAACAGTTTATTGTAGAGTTTAATTGGGTGTATAGTGTTAAAGGCCGAGCTAAAGTCTATAAACAGGATGCGTGCATAAGTGTTCGGTGATTTCAGATGATGTAGGGAGTAGTGAAGAGCTAAGTTGATAGCATCCTCCACAGACCGGTTGGCGCTGTATGCAAATTGGAAAGGGTCCATGATGGGGGCAGTGTGTGTTTTCAGATGGGTGAGGACTATGTGCTCAAAGGCCTTCATGTCAACTGATGTTACTGCAACAGGTCTAAAATCTTGTGTGTTAGATCTGAACGTCACTTTTCAATGAAAGGCTGAACTTTCTGCTGCATGTAGCTAAAGAGTCTGAAATCTGATAAATCCCAATGATCCACAACTTAAAATGAGGTGAGAAAGGAGAAGGAGGATACCCCAGTTACTATCTTCTGAAGATTCTTGAATTGTTCCCGCAGCCTGAACGCTAAAATTTATTACCCGCTATTTAAAAAATAGGAGAGAGAGATTAGTGTACAGAGTTGTTAATCTTTCATTGGCAGCTGGGAAATTACTGGAATCTATAACACCTCGAGACATATAGAAAATACAGTAATTATACGATTGAAAAGAATCAACATAGAAAATAGAGAAAGGTATTCACATTTGACTAATGTATTGAGATTATCGAAAGATGTACCCACAAGAGCAAACGAGTTGATGTGGCACCCTTAGTTTTTCAAAAGTGTTTTAATCATGTCCCACACAGGCGTTTGGGGAATGAAATGGTAGCAAATTTAATGGGTGTAATAGTCTGGTGTGGATTGAGAATGTGCTAACAGATAGTAAACAAAGAGTAGGAATAAATGACCCCCACACTGGTTGGAAAGAATCAGTGGTGGGAATCAGTGCATGGGCTCGGGCCGTGTGTGGACTTCGCATGCTCTCTTTGTAATCGCATGGATTTCCTCCGGATGCTCCGGTTTCCTCCCACTTCCCAAAGACATGTGGTTTTGTCAGTTATTTGGCCTCGGTAAAACTGACCCAGTTAGTTTCTAAGCTGTATCTCTCAACTAAGAACTATAACAACTGGGGCCACGTAAAACAAACAGTGTTCCCTAATTCTTCATCTGTGTTATATCCAATTTACGTTAGGGAAACATTAGTTATGGCAAAACTACATGCATATGAATTAAAATGTTTTCCTTTGTTTCTTTTTCAATATGGATGAGCTGCCTAATAATGAGCATCTACTTTTCTTCCAATGTCAGATGCAGCTCAAGTTTCTGAAGTGCTTGCGGAGCCTTTTGATGGGGCAGTAAAGAAATGACCTCTGCGTGTATGGGACTTAAGAAGCTTGTACGGGACTTGCCACTCACCAATATCAGATGAACAAGGCCTGCCAGTGGACGCAAACCATCCTTGAACCCAGCAAACAGTCCTTGAGCAAAGGCAACACAACACAACAACAAGGCCTGAAAGCCCCCCGACAGAAAGCAAAGGCCTGCCCCAGCTTTGCCTAGCTTCTTATGTACTTAAATGTCATGGAGTTGCATGGTCTCTTTCTGTCTCATCACACCCATGTCAACCTTTTTGCCCATGTGCACTAACTTTTATTAGATTTGGAAACTATTAAAAAGGAAATTAAAAAAATCTTAGTATATCCTAAAAGTAAAAAGATACAATCAACTGAAAACTCTATTTAAAATAAATTGAAACCATGAAACAAACCACAAATAGCTGCTTAGATTTTGAATTTACAGTGTCATTTTTTACATTTTCATCACCTGCAAATTTAAATTTCAGTCAGTAATTTCTTATGGATGCTGATAAGAAAACAAGATTTCCCATTTACAAATTTAGCAATGATCATTCAAATTCAATTTATGCTTATTTGCATTATGATGTTTTGGTATATTACATTTCAGATCTCTCTGTCTCTCTCTCTGGAGATACTTATTGCCTTGCACTTATCTGGCATGCATACTATTTGCAACATTAACCCTTGCCTGAATGTCATCCAAATCTTGTTGCTTCTGGGGTCACCTTGTTCATTAGCTAAGTAACTGTGAAATAAAGTTAACAATGCACAGTCATCCCTGAACATCCCACTCTTCAGAACTTCTGACCGAGGAAAGGTGGTTAATGAAGCCGAGAACATTGAAGAAACACATGCAGAGCAAAGCAGTGATGTTTAGCCTGAACAGCCACAGCCAATTACTTTAGCGCTGGATATGATTCTAACTGGTATAATTTTTCTGCCTGCAGAGAAACAGAAGTGCTGGGAACTCCGCAGATTGGGCAGCATCTGTGGAAATAGAGAGTTAATAATTCTGGTCGAAGATCCCTTTTGTGCTTGACTTCACACTTCTGTTTTTTTTTACATTTGTGTAAAATAATTGTGCAGGGTGTCAAAACAAATCAAGTATAAAGTTGCTTTTGCAAGAGATCGATCTGAAATGTTAGATCTGCTTCTCTCTCCAGAGATGCTGCCTAACTTGATGCATGTTTCCAGCATTTTCTGTTTTTATTTCAGATCTCCAGCCTTGGGACTTGATTTTTATTCAGAATCTTTCCAATTCAAATTGATTTTAATTGTACGGAGTTTCTTGGTGCCAGTCGCTCTTCATTCCTTCCTTCCACAGCACAAGGCTGGAAAGTTGTTGAAGAAGCAGTTAGGCAGAGCAAACCTTTTTTTTTTAGTAGGGAAAGCAAAAATAGATTTTCTATTGGGAATTCCTTGAGAAGGTTCTGTGATTTTCTTTCATATGTTATGACACCCTGTCAATAGAATTATTACAAAGTGCGGTACAATCTAATTGAATTATGTAGCTTATGCAAAATATAACATCAGCTGATTTTGGTGGCTTCCAAATGTTTTATCCCAAAAGATATATAATAATTCCTTCAGAAAGGTCAATATTTAAAGATAAACTCATAATTTTTAATTGGCCCTAAATTCTACGTTCCCAGGAGTTTTATATATTTATAATGAAGCACAGTACTGTGGGAAAAAGGCATCTTTATTCAATATTTCAGCTGGAGACCGAGCGGAAAGGAATGGAAGAGAAAGAAAAATAAAAGAATGGACAGAGAAAAAGAGTTATCGACATATAGTGATGGAGAAGGAAGAGTCAACAATAGAAAGGGAAAAGTGACACAGAGTGGGAGAGGGAGAGGGAACAATGGAGAGACGAGATGTTGAATAGTAAGGCATACAGAGCAGAGAATTACTAAATGAAAGGGAGAGAGAAGGAGAGAGGGTGATAGTCAAAGAACAGAAGGGGATACAGAAAGAACAATGATGGACAGAGATAGACCGAAACAGAGATAATGAAAGATATTGAAGGAGTTAAGCAGAGGGATTCGGGAAGAAAGAGAGGAAAAAAGAGATTTAGCTGAGGCAGGGACTATCACAATGTTTAAGAAACATTAAGACAGATACGTGGATAGGATATGCTTAGAGGGATATGGGTCATGCACAGGCAAGTTGGACTAGTGTTGATAGGATATGCTGGTTGGTGTGTTCGCAAGTTGGGCCGAAGGACCTGATTCCATGCTTTATGACTCTGAGGGAGACAGAAGGAAAGACATTTGACAAGCACCGATTTGCACACGATTTGACCTGGTGAAGCTAGCACATAAGATATATACTCTCACATTATGATTGCAGTGCCTTGACAGCTCCAACATTAGTGCATTTTGTGGTGTGTAATTTCATGAGTGGGAAGCTTCTATCAATGCGAGCAAAGTTGAAGTGCTGGTTGAAGTTGCCTTTGCAACATTTCGAAGGGAAGTGCTCAATGCCTCTGTCTGCAGGAACTGTAGATAGTGAAGAAACCATGAACCACCTTAAACCCATGTATGGACATTTGGTCCACATCCCTTTCAACCTTTCCTATCCACTTTTAAATATTGTTATAGTACCTGCCTCAACTACCTCCTCTAGCATCTCCTTCCATATACACAACATCATCTGTGTGAAATAGTAGTCCCTCAGGTCTCTACTAAATCTTTCCCCTCTCATGATAAACCTATGTCCTCATTCTTCATTCTTCTTTTTTGGGTAAAAGACTCTGTGCATTCACACTATCTATTTCTCTCATGATTTTAAGCACCTCTTTAAGATCACCCCTCAGCCTCCTGTGCTCCATGGAATAAAGTCCTTGCCTGTCCAACCTCTTCCAAAAGCTCAGGCTCTCAAGTCCTGGCGACATTCTCCTAAATCCTCTCTGCGCTCTTTCCAGCTTCATGTTATCCTTCCTATATCAGGGTGACCAAAACTGAACACAATACTCTAAGTGCGACCTGACCAACGTCTTGTACAACGGTAACATAACATTCGAATCTCGATGCCAGGAATCCTGACTGTTGAAGGCCAATATACCAAAAGGAGCAGCACAGTGGCGCAGCGGTAGAGTTGCTGCCTTACAGTGCCAGGGACCTGGGTTTGATCCGGACTACGGGTGCTGTTTGTACGGAGTTTGTATGTTCTCCCCGTGACCTGCGTGCGTTTTCTCCAGGATCTACGGTTTGTAGGTTAATTGGCTTGGTATAATTGTAAATTGTCACTAGTGTTTGTAGATAGCATTAATGTGCAGAGATTGCTGGCCGGCTTGGACTCAGTGGGCCAAAGAGCCTGTTTTCATGCTGTATATCTAAACTAAACTTCTTAACCACCCTATTTACCTGTGATGCCACTTTCATGGAACTATGATCCTGTACTGCAAGATCCCTCTGCTCTGCATCACTACCCACGACCCAACCATTCACTGTGCAGTTCCTGAGCTGGTTTGACTCCCCAAGATGCAACACCTCACACTTATCTGCAATAAACCCCATTCCTCAGCCCACTTGCCCAACTGATCAAGATCCTGCTGTAATTTTAATAACCATCTTCACTATCTACAATACCACCCACTTTCGTGTCATCTGCAAACTTACTGATCATGCCTTGTACATCTTCATTTGAGTCATTGACGTACATCACAAACAACAATGGGCCCAGGACTGATCCCTGAGGCACACCACTAGTCACAGGTTTCCAATCTGAAAAATATCCTCCCATTACCATTTGCTTCCTTCCATGAAGCCATTTCTCTATCCTGGAATCCATGCAATTATAGAGTGAGAAATGGAAAATGTTTCAGGTTGATTATTCTTTATCAAGAGGACTGAAATGTTAATTCTCTTTAGCTCCCTAGAGTTGATGCCTCTTTTGCTGAGTATTTCCAGCATTTTCTGTTTTTATTTCAAATTACCAGCTCCTGCAAGCTTTTGTTTTTGGATCAATTTTGTCATGACTAAGTAACATACAGAATTAGCTGCATCATCATTGGAAGGTATTCTCGTCTGAGGTAAGGCTTTGTTGTGACTAGCACAAAGGACAGGTCCACACCGGGTTTGTGTTCCAGAGCAAGAGCCCGTTTATTCTGTAATCACTGCCTTTTATCTTAAAGATCACTTGACCTCAGTCACGAGGCTCATGCACGAGTTTCTGTTACATTGATTGCAAAGACATCACAGACATCACATCTCCCTCTTTACTTTGAAGATGTTACAGGCATTTGTATTTACATTATATACATATTACATTTATTACATAACGTAGCAAGAAATCACATCTCCCTCTTTACTTTATATCTCCCTCTTCATTTTACAGATCATACATCTCCCCCTTTTCACTTTGTTTATCATCTCCCCTGATATCCACTTTAATCTTACACTCTAGCAAAGGGCCTCTCTCAATTGCCTTCTGCTGCGACTGGGAGACTGGCTGCCACCTCTCGTCTAGCTAGGCTTCTGGGGATCTTGTTCTGGCATCTAGGAGACTGGCTCCTCTGGCCATTTCTCACCCCTGGGAGACTGGCTCCTCTGACTAGGTTTCTCCTCCTTCGCGGCTGTTTTTTCTCGGGGCCGGTCCCGCTGCTTTTCGGGACCGTTCCCCTGGGTCAGGACTGCACCTCGCTCCACCGCTGGCCACTCCAGACCTCCGATACTGCTGGTTGCCTGCTGACCTTCCTCTTTACCTCGTTCCCCTGCGTCGGGGCTTTCACGACCAGGCTGACACTCCTTCCGGCCGGGCTCACTCTGTTTCGTCGGTCTTGTTCGCCGCCGGTAGTGGCTCCACTGTCCTATTTGAACCTTCCTCTACTACTTCTCTTCCATGGAGGCTTGAGGCTTGCTCTCCTCTACTTCTTTTCCCTTTTTTTTCTTTTTCTTCTGACACCATGTAAGGTATTCTCGTCTGAGGTAAGGCTTCGTTGTGACTAGCACAAAGGACAGGTCCACACCGGGTTTGTGTTCCAGAGCAAGAGCACGTTTATTCTGCAATCACTGCCTTGAAGGTCACTTGACCTCAGTCACGAGGCTCATGAACGAGTTTCTGTTACATTGATTGCAAAGACATCACAGACATCACAATCATGATCCAATTTGGCAAGGTTCGTTTGGAATCAGCATTTCATAGAGATTGACTTTGCTAACTGCCTGCTGTGCAAATCTCCAGAGTGTGCTTGTAATGAACACAATGCACAATTTACTGTATATTGTGCTTATAATGTGCATTCTGTATTCATGACCAGGACTGGAACCAAATCTGCACTTACAACACCAATAAAAATGATTTTGCAGCCAAAATGTCTGGTAGACAGTCCAAGTGAAGGACAAGGTGGGATGAGGAAAAAGATGAAGAGGGAAAGGGAGACACATACAGAGAGATAGACAGATAGAGATGGAGACAGACACTGGGAGAGGGTGTAAGAGACAAAGATGGATGTGTATGGCAAGACAAAGAGCAGATGATTGATACAGGAACAACAATGATGGAAAGCATTATTTCATTTAGTTAAATTAAATAGCATCTATATATAAATAATGCATAATTTATGTAGATTTGTCAGATGTATATTTGTGATAACAGTTAAGAACAATGTTTTCACTTTTAACATTCAGTTTTATAATTAAGCATTTGATGGCTGACTTTCCTTGGTTAATTTATTTTCTGCTAAAATTTGAAGGACTGATTGTTTTATCTCATTGCCGGCAGTAGCAGACACCAATAAGAATTGTTGTGTTAAATGTATCGAATGCTGTATGTGGCTTCACTATTAAAGCCACCTCTAATCATTTAATTTTATAAGATCAGCAATTGGTACAGGTGTATTATAAAATAAATGAATCACATATATTTTAAGGGGGTCACTTCAGTTCATATTCTACCATACTGAAAGGCCCAGAATTGGCCATCCTCATGGCATTAGAAGCCAGCAGTAGGACAAACTCCATCAAGCAAAGCTTCTTTCAGCCAACATCGTCAACAATTATAGAGTTGTTCTCATAACATTTTAATCTATTATTTAGTAAAATTTACATGCTGTTTATTTTTATGTGATAACTATCATAAACTTTTAGCTGGCCGACTGCACTCATGTAAAGATTAAATCAGAACTGTGAATACGATTTTACTCTTTATAGGTCCATATACATATCAAAAACAGCGTCCCACCAATTTCCACAAGCGCATAGGTTTCCATTCATAAATCATTCTCTGCTTTTTGCAAAGAAAAAATCAACTTTAATGCACATATGAACAAAGAGCAAGCACATTTCTATTTGGCTGGCACTAATTGTCATGGCACCTCTCAGAGAACTTCACTATAAAATGTCATAGTCCTTACCCAAAGATTCCCCTACCCAAAGAAAAAGACTGTGCATTCCTGCTATTTATTCCCCTCTTGGTTTTATACACGTCTATGATAACGTCCTTCAGCCTCCTGCGCTCCAAGGAATTAAATCCTAGCCCGGCCAATCTTTCTCTGTTGCTTAGACCCTTGCATCCTGGCACCAACCTCGTAATTTTCTGCTCCCTTCCCAGCTTAATGGCATTGTTCTTATAGTGGGGTGTCCAAAACTGAATACAGTACAGCAAGGAAAAAGGCTCTAGCCCAAGGCGTTCATGCCAATCAAACTGCCCCATCCAGGCCAATCCCACTTGCCCATGCTAGGCCTATATCACTCTAAACCTTTCCTGTTCATCTACATGTTCAGATGTCTTTTAAATGTTGTTATTGTACATGCCTCAACTATTTCCTCTGGAAACCAATTCCATATACCAACCACTCCATGAGCAAAAGTTGTAGCTCATGTTCCAATTAAATCTTTCCCCTTTCACCTCAAACATATGCCCTCTTGTTCTTGATTCCCCTAACCAAAGAAAAATACCATGCATCCATAGTATTTATTCCCCTCTTGATTTTATATACTTCTATAAGAACATCCCTCAGCCTCCTGCACTCCAGGGAATAAATGCTGTCTTCCCAGTTTAATGGCTTAGTTCTTATGGTAGGGCGCCCAAAACTGAATACAATACTCTAAGTGTGGCTTCACCAATGTTGTGTGCATTGGTAATGTAACATCCAATCTTCTATACTCAATGTGCAGACTGATGAAGGCCTCCATGCCAAAAGTCTTCTTTACCACCTTATCTACCTGCAACACCACTATGTACTTGCATTCCTAGATTCCCCTGTTGCACAACACACTTCAGGGCCCACATTAATTGTGAAGGTCCCGTCATATATACACCTCACACATACCTGAATTTAACTCCATGAGCTATTCCTCAACCTACTTGCCCAGCTGATCGATTCCACTATACATCTTGATAACCATCGTCATTGTATATGATACCACTTATTTTGGTGTCATCTGCAAACTTAGTAATCACGGCAGTAATGTACATTCTCATCTAAATTGTTGAGATAGATGACAAACAGCAACAAGCCCAGCACTGATCCCCAAGGTGCATCCCAGTCACAGACCTCCAGCCTGAAAAACAATTTTCCACCACTTTCTGTTTCCTTCCAATAAGACAATTCTGTATCCAGTTAAGCTAGCTCTCTATGGGTCCCATGCTATCTAGCATTCCAGAGCAGTCTACCATGCAGAACCTTTAACATATTCCAGATTCAACAGATTCCAGTAACATACTTACCACAGATGTTGGTATAACTGGTTTATAGTTGTCAGGTTTTTCATTTCAGTCCTTCTTAAATAAAGGCCCAACGTTGGTCAGTCTTCCAGCACCTCATCCATGACTATCAATGATTAATATATCTCAGCCAGGGCTTCTGCAATTTTTCTCTTGTCAGTATTTTTTGGATAGACCTGATCAGGTCCAGGAGTTCTATTAAACTTCACAAGTTTTAGAACATCCACCCTCCTCGACAGTAAAACGGACTGTCCTCTCGACATCACCATTAACTTTCCCAAGTTCCTCAATCTTCATGTCTTTCTCCATGACAAAACAGACGAGAAATCGCCATTGAGGACATGATCCATCTCCTACGCCTCCACACATAGATGACCACTTTGGATTCTGAGTGGCCTTATTCTCTTTCTGGTTATCCTTTTCCCCCTTAATATAATTACCATATCTCTTTGGATTCTCCAAAATCTTATCTGCCAGAGCCCCATGTTTGCACTCCTGATGTGTAGAAGTTACTAGCCTAGACTCTCCGTATCCACAGCACTTTCCAGAAGGACCCAAGCAGTTTGGTAGCAGCATCACCTACAGATTGCCTTTCTGTTAAGAGTACAGAATCTTTATGTTCCTGTTCAGTTGAAAGGAAACAGTAAAAATTGGAAAGAGCCTTGGTTTTCAAGGGAAATTGGACATCTTGTACGGAAAAAGAGGGAGATCTACAATAATTATAGGCAGCATGAAGTAAATGAGGTGCTTGAGGAGTATAAGGTATGTAAAAAGAATCTTAAGGAAGAAATTAGAAAAGCTAAAAGGAGACATGAGGTTGCTTTGGCAAGTAAGGTGAAAGTAAATCCAAAGGGTTTCTACAGCTATATTAATAGCAAAAGGATAACGAGGGATAAAATTGGTCCATTGGAGAGACAGAGTGGACAGCTATCTGCAGAGCCATAAGAGATGGGGGAGATATTGAACAATTTCTTTTCTTCGGTATTCACCAAGGAGAAGGATATTAAATTATATGAGGTAAGGGAAACTAGTAGAGTAGCTATGGATACTATGAGTTTCAAAGTAAAAGAAGTACTGACACGTTTGAAAAATATGAAAGTGGATAAGTCTCCAGGTCCTGACAGGATATTCCCTAGGACATTGAGGGAAGTTAGTGTAGAAATAGCCGGGGCTATGACAGAAATATTTCAAATGTCATTAGAAACGGGAATAGTCCCCGAGGATTGGCGTACTGCGCATGTTGTTCCATTGTTTAAAAAGGGTTCTAAGAGTAAACCTAGCAATTATAGACCTGTTAGTTTGACTTCAGTGGTGGGCAAATTAATGGAAGATACTTAGAGATAATATATATAAGCATCTGGATAAACAGGGTCTGATTTTGAACAGTCAACATGGATTTGTGCCTGGAAGGTCATGTTTGACTAATCTTCTTGAATTTTTTGAAGAGGTTACTAGGGAAATTGATGAGGTTAAAGCAGTGGATGTTGTCTATATGGACTTTAGTAAGGCCTTTGACAAGGTTCCTCATGGAAGGTTGGTTAAGAAGGTTAAACTGTTGGGTATAAATGCAGGAGTAGCAAGATGGATTCAGCAGTGGCTGAATGGGAGAAGCCAGAGGGTAATGGTGGATGGCTGTTTGTCGGGTTGGAGGCAGGTGACTAGTGGGGTGCCTCAAGGATCTGTGTTGGGTCCTTTGTTGTTTGTCATGTACATCAATGATCTGGATGAAGGTGTGGTAAATTGGATTAGTAAGTATGCAGATGATACCAAGATAGGGGGTGTTGTGGATAATGAAGAGGATTTCCAAAGTCTACAGAGTGATTTAGGCCATTTGGAAGAATGGGCTGAAAGATGGCAGATGGAGTTTAATGCTGATAAATGTGCGGTGCTACACCTTGGCAGGACAAGTCAAAATAGGACGTACATGGTAAATGGTAGGGAATTGAAGAATGCAGTTGAACAGAGGGATCTGGGAATAACCGTGCATAGTTCCTTGAAGGTGGAATCTCATATAGATAGGGTGGTAAAGAAAGCTTTTGGTATGCTAGCCTTTATAAATCAGAGCATTGAGTATAGAAGCTGGGATGTAATGTTAAAATTGTACAAGGCATTGGTGAGACCAAATCTGGAGTATGGTGTACAATTTTGGTCGCCCAATTATAGGAAGGATGTCAACAAAATAGAGAGAGTACAGAGGAGATTTACTAGAATGTTGCCTGGGTTTCAACAACTAAGTAACAGAGAAAGGTTGAATAAGTTAGGTCTTTATTCTCTGGAGCGCAGAAGGTTAAGGGGGGACTTGATAGAGGTCTTTAAAATGATGAGAGGGATAGACAGAGTTGATGTGGACAAGCTTTTCCCTTTGAGAATAGGGAAGATTCAAACAAGAGGACATGACTTCAGAATTAAGGGACAGAAGTTTAGGGGTAACATGAGGGGGAACTTCTTTACTCAGAGAGTGGTAGCGGTGTGGAATGAGCTTCCAGTGGAAGTGGTGGAGGCAGGTTCGTTGGTATCATTTAAAAATAAATTGGATAGGCATATGGATGAGAAGGGAATGGAGGGTTATGGTATGAGTGCAGGCAGGTGGGACTAAGGGAAAATAATTGTTCGGCACGGACTTGTAGGGCCGAGATGGCCTGTTTCCGTGCTGTAATTGTTATATGGTTATAAAGTTACACACCATTCAAATTCGGAAATACTTCGTTGGCCCTTCAATATCACTGGTCTAAATCCTGAGTGTCTCTTCTGCACGGGAAGGAATAAAGTGGCTCATGAAGGCAGTTCACCCCAATCTTCTCAATGGCCTCAGAGGATGTTGAATAGATGCTTGCATGTGTCTTGCAATTTTGTGATCTGGAACAATAGGGGATGTCGTGCACAACACAAATTGATGCCCCAGCTATATGAATGTTAGCTGACCAGTTGTTATGCCAGTTTCTTGAAGCCATTTGCCACTGACACATATTTTATCATTGTCACTTGTTGCAGGATGTGAAGGTTGAAGCACTCTAGTTTTGCACACATTTGGCCCTTAAAACCAGGAAAAGATCATTTCTGAAATTTCACCTCCCTGTTAAACCAATAATGATCGTAAATTCATTGAAATATGGACAAGCTCATAATCACTTCACCTAGATCATTAAAAATGGTGTTTGATTTTTTTTTAATATAAAAAGAGATTGCTGTTCCATTTTCCCCATACTGCCATGTGACTTTACAGCAAACACCATCACAAACTCCATAAACTGAGGCAACAAGTACTGATTTTAGTGTAAAAGCAAAAAAATGTGAAAATATTGAGAAAAGAGACAGAACTCTGCTGCCTCAGCACAAATTGTACCATAACAAAAATGCCATTGTTATTTGAACACAAACATTACAACATTGGTTTTAGAAATAGTCCACTCCGCTGATTTGGGTTGATCCACCATTTCACAAGATCATGGCCGTTTCAGCGGTTACCACGATTTTTCATTTCTGCCATTTTTCACCTCTTTATTCATTAAGTAAGCAAGAACCCATGCCTTAAAAAATACTCAAAGACCCTGTTCCCATCACCCACTGAGGAAGTGAGTTCCAATGATTCAATACTCTAACAGAAACAACAAAGTACATTTGACCACCGTTTTAAATGGGTGACCCTTATTCTTAAACAGTGACTACGAAATCTAGATTGTCCCCATCAGAGGAAATGTTAAGAGTATCAAGATGAGACAATAAAAGCTAAAATATAGCCATACATCAACAGTATCAACGCATATCTATCTACCATCTGCCTATCAAAACTCTCCTTCACCTGTATCTACTCAATCTATTACTTGCCAGGCTTTTTCCTGTCTCTCCTCTCTTTCGGCCTTCCCCCTCCTCCCGTCGCCACTACAATTAGTCTGAGAAAGGGTCCCGACCTGAAAAGTCACCTATTCATGTTCTCCAGGGGTGCTTCCAACCTGCTGAGGTACTCCAGCATTTTCTGTCTTTTTTTGCAGCGATTAAGGTGCAGATCAGTTCTGATCACTGCAAATGGCAGATCTGCGCTGCCTTAACGGAACGTACCAAAGCTGAGCCCATAGTTGCAAGAAATTGCAGAGAGTTATGGATGTAGCCCAGACCGCCACACTAGCCAACCTCCCATCCATTGACTCCATCTATACTTCATGCTGCCTCGGCAAGGCCACCAGGATAATCAAGGACCAGTCTGAGTCCAGGTCACTCCCTCTTCTCCCACCGCCCACCATGCAAGAGGTGCAGAAGTGTGAAAATGCACACCTCCAGATTCAGAGACAATTTCAGAACCAACCTACCAACAATTAAAGAGCAGACCCGAGTGCATTGAAAACTCTTGGACTAACTTTAATCAGACTTTTATGGACTTTATCTTGCACAAAACATTATCCCCTTAACATGTATCTGTTCACCGTGTGCAGAGTTTTTCAGCTGACTAGATAGCAGGCAATAAAAAGCTTTTCACTGTTCCTTGGTACATGTGACAATAAACTAACCAAAACTGAACTAAACTTGTTGGCACTTTATAATACTTTAATGAAACCCTTGTTTATGGCAAAGTAACTGATCTAAACTGGTGTTTATATTCAACTTCACCATTCCCTCATTCTGATTCATTTAATATTTTCACCATAAATGTCTGCTTCTGTTAGGTATTTATTCAACCTCCGTTTGGCTGAACCATGTTTCCTGACAAAAAGTTCAAATCACAATGCCTTTAACTTTATTCCTTCAGTGCGAGCTGCTCGTAATCCTCCAGATTCACACTTAGCTCTGTTCCCCACTGCAAAGGATGACTGGCATATTGAAATTTCAGCAGCAAACATCAACTACACATTAGAAACTGGAACTGGTAACTATTCACCCATTTGAATTACTATTAAAATACTAATTATGAGCTTTAAACACCTAAAGCCCGAGTTAAAAATTGGAGTGGTATTTGTTTCATATGATTAAACAGAAATGAGTCAGTGATTAGGATGTTAATTTTCATATGGGATTGTTCGATGTACAAATGAGTAAAATTCTTCAACATAATCAGACCCCTGCTAGCTTCTCACAGCGTGATTGAAGCATTCTTTTCATGCCAAATTTAGCACGTTTCTTATTGTGGCCTTTATTTCGTAATTAGGCAAGTGCTTTCCTGGCGAGTGTGAGCATGTGCTTTGAACACATCCTAACCAAGTCAAGACTATTATTCCGCACTCCCCCCACTAAATTTATTCAGATATTAATTCTATAAATATGCACCATTTATCATTCGGAAAGTAAGCCTTTCTAGCCTTTACCTTTGCCTGCATGGGTTATGTGACCCTGGAGCATTTGGGCAACTTCTTCGAGTCATTAACTGGCTGCCTGTTCTTTCATTGCTCTTTTACCGCATGTGTCAGCTGTTTACTTTAGTTTAATTTAGAGATACAAGCCTTTCGGCCCACTGTGTCCATTGCTGACCATTGATCACTCGATCTATGCTCTCACTTTCTCCTTCACTCCATATACATTGGGAGTAATTTTCACACTGACCAATTAGCCTACAGTCCACTCTATCTTTGGGAATGTAAGAGGAATGTGAGAGCAGGGGGGGGGGGGGGGGGGACTCATGCAGCATAGGGAGAACATGCAAACTCCATATAGACAGCACTCGAGGTCAGGATCAAATCTGGGCCTCTGGCTCGGTGAGGTCGCAGGTTTACCACCTGCACCACTATGTCGCCCCCTCTTGTGCATCTGTCAACCTATCTCTTCACTTTTGAAAACATTGGGCTTCATCAGTCACACAATCTCAAAGCCACACAGTGCTACCCTGACTATCCCTGCAATTCTCCACCCTCCTCTTTTCATATACAATCCAAGCCAATCTTGGTGTTTTCCAGGCACAATCATGTTGCCTCTGGGGCAATGACTACTACCTGTGACATGTCAACAATGAACAAAAGAGGCTGACTGAAGTTTTCCCAGATTTCCATGGCGAGTATCATTTGGACATGGAGTTGTACAGTTGAGAAACAAGCCCTTTGAACCCCAACACATCCATGCCAACCATTGTCCATCTGCACTAATTCTACTTGACTGCCAGGGACGTGTGGTCAGGGGAGGCAGAGCCTCACCTGTCAGACTCCCAATGAAAATAGCTGTTAAGAAAAGTAAAGAAAAATAATACTAAAATAAAATAAATATAAAGGTTTTTCCACTGATCTGTGTTATAAATGTCATTTCTATATGAATCTAATCATTTTTATATAGTAAAAATCGCAAAATTTGCACAGTTCACTGCAAATACATGAAGAGATGAGAGGTGAGGCAGTGGTGAGCTGAGCCTCCCCACTGATTGCGCAACCCCTTAGAAACTGCATGGAGCGCGGGCAATAAGCGTGTGCCTGTTACTGTCTCTATGTATGTCACCAAAGTAATGTGTGTAAACCCCTTCATTACATGTCCTTACCTTCCATAGTCCAGGTAACGTATTTCACATATAAAGATATTAAATTTGTGCTCGCTGGTCTCACATAAAACTGCATTGAAAAATCTCCAGGGGAGGCAGCGATCACATCTGCCTCAAAGGGGGTGTGGCTGCAGCCCAGTGGAGGAAGAGCGAGCATCTAATATGTTGGCTCAACCCACGTAATTGACGCTGCCTCACTCTCCCTCCCTCCACGTTAGCTAGCTTCAGCAGCAGCGGTGCAGACCAACAATCATGGAGTGGAGCAAGATACGCCACTTAGGAAGGTAGACTTCGTCGGTACATTGGAAAGTTATTAGATTTTTTGAAAAATAGATCTATACTTATCACAATAATAAAGTCATCAATTTTTGTACTTCTGTACATTTTCTCCAAAACTTGGCCCGCGGGACACAACAGGCCCACCACCTGATTTTTCAAGCTCAGATTCAAGTCGGGGAGCACGGCGACCCGGGGTTGCCCTTAGTGTTGTTACCGGTTAGATCCCTCAAATAGTCAGAGCCGAGACATCACTGGGCCGCCGTAAAGAAGGGTGCAATGGTGCGGTGGAAGCAACCTTCTGGAGATGGACTTTCATTCCTGCTTCATTCTAATTTGTGTGACTTTACAATTCAATGACACCATGCAGTTTGTGAAGCCGCCAACATATCGCATCAAAATAAATTGTACAGTTCAACTTTCACTGTAATTCACCTCGTTGCTTATTATGGAGCATCTCTATTGAAAATAACAGAATCGAGTGGATTTTCAAACTCTAGCTGGGATTGTTTTACTTAGGCTGAATCTAACTTGAAATTGTTGTCGTTGTTGGTGCTGAAGAAAGCCATCAGTATTCTTTCCATTAAATAAGTTATGGAGCTTGATAGCCATTTGATGGATTTCATGAAAGGGTTTTTAGCAAGTGTGTGAATTTGTTTGTTCACACTAATCCCAGATGAATAATCATCCTCACGGCACGACTTGAAAGCATTCTCAATTTGGAAGCAATGAAAAAAACAATTCTGCCTGCCAAATGTAATCTTCCCCTGTTGTGTATAATATTGGCTGCACTCACCCACCAGCCGCCTATCTTTTTATCCATCTATTATTTTTCCTATCTTCTTATTGGAATTGGGCATTTCCATCTACATTTCTTTACAACTAGTCGACTGCCAAATCCATCTTCCTAACAATTTATGCATGTCCTGTTATCTATGTTTGCTAAATTGATTTAACTACCAACTTATCCATCTGTTTCTAATGTACCTTGCATAGCTATTTGGCTCACTGCTATCCATATTCTGCCCATTTTGCCTTTCCCTCACTCTATATAGCCACTTAAGCAAAATTCAACAGATCTGTCAATCTACCAGCATTCATGTATTAGTTTGCCTATCCACTCATTAATTTTGTATTTACTCATTTTCTGCTCATCTTTCATCCAAATGCGCTGCTAACACAAACGCCAGCTGGACATTGTCTGCGAACACATTCACTTTCCTTTTTATTTATTTTACAAACAGAGGAAAAATCAATGTTTTGAATTAGAATCTTTGGACAAAGCAGTTTGAGCAAAGGAGGTAAATGAAGTTGCGTGAAACTTTACGCTCCACAATACCGGCAACTGTGGAAAATGGAGCAGGAATGAAAAGGACAAAACAGAAAATGCTGTTAAAACCTAGCAGGTCAGGCAGTATCTGTGGAATGGTAGTGTTTCTGGTCGAGGCACTTTCATCAGAACGGACAAAGAAAGAAGCCATGTTACTGTAGGTGTAGGAGAAGAGGGTGGGGAGTACAATGGGAGAAACAAAAGGAATTTCCCTTACATGGTCAAATAATATGGTTAAGATCATTTGTCATTACTCTGTTATTTATGATGCAAAGTCTAGTTTATCCTGGGATCATCCTCCACAATTTCTGCCAGCGTCAGCAAGATTCCATGATCGGACATATATTCTACTCCCCTCCGCCTTCAGCTATGGAGAGAGTGCAGAAGAGGTTTACCAGAATGCTGCCCAGATTAGAGAGAATTAACTATTAGGAGAGGTTCCTGATTCAAGATGGCAGTAGTGGTGGATGCAAGAAAACTATGGTGCCTGTAAACAGGCTGGAGCTTTAGCTCCCACAACCTCTGAGGCACTGTGGTTGTTCATAGGTTAGCTGCAGGAGGCACGCAGGACATGGATTTGGAGTGGTGTCCGTATGAGGCAAGGGACGGCGTATTCATGGGCTGACGTGTCTTGATCGAGGCTCCAATGGAGTGTGCCGCAGGAGGCCCTGCAGCAGACTGTGGCTTGATTATATCCAGCACCGCTCCAAGTGGCCGAGTGGTGGATCCGATGCAGCCTGCAGTGGCATGGAATGGCAGAACAGCAGCGAAGGAAATGGGCAACATCACCTTTCCACGCTGCCCTTACAGCATACCTTTGTGATATGAGAGCACCCAATGGAAATTCACACAATAAAGGGCCTGTCCCACCAGCATTCGATAGCATGCATCTAGCGCGACCAAACGTGGTCGCTTGAGGCATATGGCCTCGTGAGGCCGATCCCACTTCGATCGGTGGAGGCGGATGGAGTTTTGCGGGGCTGGTCCCGACATCGCACGCGGTTCCAAAAATCTTGCACTGTCCGAAAATCCCGCGCGACAACGGCCTGTTGCCCCGCAGTCGCTTTAAGGCCGTACGCAGCTCCTCGACGGGCGTATGCAGCGTCTCGATGTCGTACACAGCGTCTTGACGCCGTACACAGCATCTTGACGGCGTACGCCTAGCACGTGGCATTGCGCGATGACATCACCGCCCGATGCCATGTGACGTCCAAATTCAGTCGGCCCGCCTCCTGCCCAGCTGATTGGTGAGTAAGATGTCAGGACCTGCCCAGCACAACTCCAGACGGCTCCGCGGTTGGAAGTGGGACCAGCCCCGCGAGGCCGTACGCCTCAAGCCACCACGTTTGGTCATGCTAGACGCATGCAATAGCATGCTGGTGGGACAGGCCCTTAACAGGGAAAATGTGTAAACCCAACACAGTTAGCACCGGAGGCAAGATCAAAGGTGGGCCTTTGGTGCAGTGAAGGCAGTAGCACCATCTGCTGTGCCACCATACCATAAAATGATCTAGCTATTTGCTTTACAATCACAGCGAGATGCATTGAGTTTGTCAATAGACTCCCAGATTAGTTAAAACAAATGTAGGTCCCTTGCAGTCAGAAACGGGTGAATTGATCATGGGGAACAAGGACATGGCAGACCAATTGAATAACTACTTTGGTTCTGTCTTCACTAAGGAAGACATAAAAAATCTGCCGGGAATAGCAGGGGACCGGGGGTCAAATGAGATGGACGAACTGAGTGAAATCCAGGTTTGCCGGGAAGTGGTGTTAGGTAAATTGAATGGATTAAAGGCCGATAAATCCCCTGGGCCAGATAGGCTGCATCCCAGAGTACTTAAGGAAGTAGCCCCAGAAATAGTGGATGCATTAGTGATAATTTTTCAAAAATCTTTAGATTCTGGAGTAGTTCCTGAGGATTGGAGGGTAGCTAATGTAAAGGGAGGGAGAGAGAAAACGGGGAATTACAGACCAGTTAGTCTAATGTCGGTAGTGGGGAAACTGCTAGAATCAGTTATTAAAGATGGGATAGCAGCACATTTGGAAAGTGGTGAAATCATTGGACAAGTCAGCTTGGATTTATGAAGGGTAAATCATGTCTGACGAATCTTATAGAATTTTTCGAGGATGTAACTAGTAGAGTGGATAAGGGAGAACCAGTGGATGTGTTATATCTGGACTTTCAGAAGGCTTTCGACAAGGTCCCACATAAGAGATTAGTATACAAACTTAAAGCACACGGTATTGGGGGTTCAGTATTGATGTGGATAGAGAACTGGTTGGCAGACAGGAAGCAAAGAGTAGGAGTAAACGGGTCCTTTTCACAATGGCAGGCAGTGACTAGTGGGGTACCGCAAGGCTCAGTTCTGGGACCCCAGCTATTTACGATATATCTTAATGATTTGGATGAGGGAATTGAATGCAACATCTCCAAGTTTGCGGATGACACGAAGCTGGGGGGCAGTGTTAGCTGTGAGGAGGATGCTAGGAGGCTGCAAGGTGACTTGGATAGGCTGGGTGAGTGGGCAAATGCATGGCAGATGCAGTATAATGTGGATAAATGTGAGGTTATCCACTTTGGTGACAAAAACAGGAAAGCAGATTATTATCTGAATGGTGGCCGATTAGGAAAGGGGGCTTTGCAACGAGACCTGGGTGTCATGGTACACCAGTCATTAAAAGTAGGCAAAGGTACACAAAATTGCTGGGGAAACTCAGCGGGTGCAGCAGCATCTATGGAGCGAAGGAAATAGGCGACGTTTCAGGCCGAAACCCTTCTTCAGAACATTAAAAGTAGGCATGCAGTTGCAGCAGGCAGTGAAGAAGGCAAATGGTATGTTAGCATTCATAGCAAAAGGATTTGAGTATAGGATCAGGGAGGTTCTACTGCAGTTGTACAGGGTCTTGGTGAGACCACACCTGGAGTATTGTGTACAGTTTTGGTCTCCTCATCTGAGGAAAGACATTCTTGCCATAGAGGGAGTACAGAGAAGGTTCACCCGACTGATTACTGGGATGTCAGGACTTTCATATGAAGAAAGACTGGATAGACTCGGCTTGTACATGCTGGAATTCAGAAGATTGAGGGGGGATCTTATAGAAACTTACAAAATTCTTAAAGGGTTGGACAGGCTAGATGCAGGAAGATTATTCCCGATGTTGGGGAAGTCCAGAACTAGGGGTCACAGTTTAAGGATAAGAGGGAAGTCTTTTAGGACCGAGATGAGAAAATCATTTTTTACACAGAGTGGTGAATCTGTGGAATTCTCTGCCGCAGAAGGTAGTTGAGGCCAGTTCATTGGCTATATTTAAGAGGGAGTTAGATGTGGCCCTTGTGGCTAAAGGGATCAGGGGGTATGGAGAGAAGTACCTTAACTCTGCCCAAATAACAAAACTTTATTATGCTTATAAACAGCTGGCGTTCTTGTTTCCAGTGACAAAAGATCACTTCTTAATGTGCAACACAATTAATAGCTGTAGCTGAAAACCTATTTGTGCTTAATTGCACATTATGTAGTGCAGGCGATTTGCAGTGTTTAATAGGGTGTCGCAGAACAAAAAAGGCATTTAGCACTGTAACTTTTCGGACAGATATGCATAACTCCCAACTGAAACCAAGACGGTGGATGGATGATGCTATGAGCCAGAGAGCACTTTGACTGATAACAGAAGGGATGTTTGGATCAATGATTTTAACAAGAAATTCAGGCCAATTTCAAGTTTCACTAAGCTTTCATTTTTGCTTCTTCATGCAATATGTAGCCCTCAAAACTGCAATTTAGATCACTGCAGCTATGCAGTTAATTTGCACCGTTTAGCAGTTCGAGAATGCAAAGTGACAGAGTGGCAATTGTGGAGAACAAACCCACATTGACGGTTGTCACAAGAAGCAGAGCTTTAAAAAGAGAAATGAAGCACAAAGAAGGAAAAAGGAAGAGGGACACAAAATGCTGGAGTAACTCAGCAGGTCAGTCAGCATCTCTGGAGAACGTGAATAGGTGACATTTTGGGTCGGGATCCTTCTTCAGACTCAAAGGATAGAGGGATATAGACGAGAAACTGCAGATGCTGGATTAAAAAATAAAAAGATAGAAACATGGAAACAAAGAAAAATAGGTGCAGTAGGCCATTTTCGGCCCTTTGAGCCTGCATGCCCATTCTCTATTATCATGGCTGATCATCTAAAATCAGTACCACATTCCTGTTTTTTTCCCCATGTCCCTTGATTCCTTTAGCCCTAAGAGGTAAATCTAACTCTCTCTTGAATACATCCAGTGAATTGGCCTCCACTGTCTTCTGTGGCATAGAATTCCACAGATTCACAACTATCCGGGTGAAAAGGTTTTCCTTATCTCAGTCCGAAATGGCCTACCCCTTATTCTTACACTGTGACCCCTGGTTCTGGACTCCCCCAACATGGGGAACATTTTTCCTGCATCTAGCCTGTCCAATTGCTTAAGAATTTAATATGTTACTATAAGATAACCTCTCATCCATCTAAATTCCAGTGAATACAAGCACAATCGACCCATTCTTTCCTCATATGGCAGTCCGCCAATTAATCTGGTGAACCTACGCTGCACTCCCTCAATAGCAAGAATGTCTTTCCTCAAATTAGGAGACCAAAACTGCACACAATACTCCAGGTGTGGTCTCACCAGGGCCCTGTACAACTACAGTGGGACCTCCTTGTTTCTAAACTCAAATCCTTTCGCTATGAAGGCCAACATGCCATTAGCTTTCTTCACTGCCTGCTGTACCTGCATGCTTACTTTCAGTGACTGATGTACAAGCACACCCGGGTCTCTTTGTACTCCCCATTTTCCTAATCTGACACCATTCAGTTAATAATCTGCCTACCTTGCCACCAAAGTGGATAACCCCACATTTATCCACATTATAATCTGCCATGCATTTAAAAAAATGCAAAGATATATAAAAACAGGCGGGAAATACAGAGAAGGTGCTCGTGCAATGGGAACACATGTGAACATAGAGCAGTTGGTTTGAATAATTTGTTTCTGTGCTGAAGATTCTACGTAGCTGATAATTACAACTTAATTTAGTTCAATTTAAATTCAATTTAAAAGAATCAAATTAGGATAAGGAAAGTCTGTGGGGGGTGAAATTCATCCTGAGCAATAAGAATAGTGCAACCTGTTCAGTTCCTCTTCCATTTTCAGTCAATTGAATTCTGCATTCCTAACAAAAAGAGATACGAGGAACTGCAGATGCAGATTTACAAATAAAGACACAAAGTGATTTAGCAGGTCAGGCAACAAAGTGATTCAGCAGGTCAGGCAACATCCTTGGAGAACATGGACAGGTTTGAAGAAGGATCCCGATCCTATTGGTCAGGATGTTGGCTGGTCCCATGATCTTTGGTGTATCAGTGCCCTCAGCTGTGTCTTGATAAGGAATTAATTGAATTGGCGGGAGATAAGCACATTGAATGGCATGGAATCTCAGGAGGAAGCCAAGATGAATCAACCTATTCCACACGACAGGCTGGAGGTGATCTCAATTGTTTCAGCCTTGTCTTTTTGCCACGAATGAGGAGGTGATGTTCATGAACCTTGTGCTCCCATTACTATTTTAATGGCCAAGCACCACCATGACTGGATGAGGCAGGACTACATTGGTACGGATCCAATGGTAGTGAGATCTGTTTTGCTTATTCCTCCAGTCCCAAGTTCTGATGGTAAATCATTGATGTGAACCATTGGGTGAGGTCAGGCTGCTAGTCCTGGTGCCAAGACAACAATCTTTCCATCAATGTCAGCTGGACAAAGGAGATAATGATCGACTTCAGGAAGCAAAGCAGTACACATACCCCAGTATACATTGATAATGCCGAAGTAAAGGTGGCTAAAAGCTTCAAATTATTATGAGTAAATATCACCAGTAACTTGTCTTTGACCAACCATATCAAAGCAATGGCCAAGAAAGCACACCAATACCTCTACTTCCTTAGAAACATAGAAACATAGAAAATAGGTGCAGGAGTAGGCCATTCGGCCCTTCGAGCCTGCACCGCCATTCGATATGATCAAGGCTGATCATCCAACTCAGTATCCCATCCCTGCCTTCTCTCCATACCCCCCGATCCCTTTAGCCACAAGGGCCACATCTAACTCCCTCTTACATATAGCCAATGAACTGGCCTCAACTACCTTCTGTGGCAGAGAATTCCACAGATTCACCACTCTCTGTGTAAAAAATGATTTTCTCATCTCGGTCCTAAAAGACATCCCTCTTATCCTTAAAGTGTGACCCCTAGTTCTGGACTTCCCCAACATCGGGAATAATCTGCCTGCATCTAGCCTGTCCAACCCCTTAAGAATTTTGTAAGTTTCTATAAGATCCCCCCTCAATCTTCTGAATTCCAGCGTGTACAAGCCAAGTCTATCCAGTCTTTCTTCATATGAAATAGAAGGCTTGGAAAGTTCCGCATGTCCCCAACAACTCTCACCAACTTCTACAGATGCACCATAGAAAGCATTTTATCTGAATGCATCACAGCATGGTTTGGAAACAGCTCCACCCAAACTGCAAAAAATCTGCAGAGAATTATGACGCAAACCAACCTCCCTTCCATTGACTCCATCTACACTTCACGCTGCCTCGGCAAGGCCACCTGCATAACTAAGGACCAGCATCACCCCGGTCACTTCCTCTTCTCCCCTCTCACATCAGGCAGAGATACAGGAGTGTTGAAGCACATACCTCCAGGTTCAGTGACAGTGAAGGCCCAGCTGTTATCAGGCAACTGCATCATCCTATCACCAACTAGAGAGCAGTCCTGACCGACTAGCTACCTCATTGGAGACCCTCAGTCTATCTTTAATCAGACTTTACTTTGCACTAAACGATATTCGCTTTATCCTGTATCTGTACACTGTGGACGGCTTGATTATTATCATGTATAGTCTTTCTGCTGACTGAATAGCACACAATAAAAAAGCTTTTCACTGTACCTTGCTACAGGTGACAATAATAAAATTAACTAAACAGCCAGTTTATTTTTTTAAATAACTTAAATCCTTTTGAACCGTTTTAAGTATCACCAGAGGTCCGTCAAAGCAATTCAAGAGCCTTTGACAGCAGTGAGCTACCAGTAAGATTGGAGGGCATGATCTTCAGGTCCACCATCTTGTTGAAAGTTGCACCCAATCCCCCTTGTAGGATTGCTGCAATAGCCAGGCCTCGAGGCCAAATGTGTTGTCCAGGTTTATGAGCAGCGGGCTGAACTGAGCAAAATCTGCCCCGGTCGATTTATTTATCTCATTGCAATCGATACTCGGTCCAAAGTATGTACAAGACTAATGAACAAGCATAATTTTGAATGCAATTCTCTCTGCTCACTCTTTTCCCCCCTCCCCCTCCTTCCCACCCTTACCCTGCTCCACCCCTCTGATCTCCCTATTTAGATACAGATTGAAAATTCTACAACAAACCTTAACTACGATCAAAGCTGAAAGAAGCTTACAGTAAAATACTGAATGAAACATACGTCAATATTGCTGTCACATCGTGAACCCATCCATCCTGGCTTGCAGTGGCATTGAAATCCATTCACCAAGTCCACGCAACTGAAAAATATAATTAAAAGGGTTATTTAATTACCAGATTGATTTGTCAACAAAAATATTGTGAAAATAAGACCTTCATTTTAATTTTAGACAGAGGAAACGTGATTTAGAGGCAATGGATTGAGTGGAAAGGGAAACACCACAGAGGCTGCGGTGCAAGCTCCAAGTCTTTTTTTAAACACAAAATTGTCCAAGAATTAACAGAGGCGTGTCCCTCATAAACCTACCGAGAGTTAAGTTGGGTAGGAGGGCAATGAGGAAATTGGGCATGGAACCTTGAGATCCTCAGGGTTCAGGTGGCATCACCTACCAGGCTACCTTGGATAGAGGTGAATCTGAACCAACCTCAACCTACCTGTCCTGCAAAATAACATCAAGGCAATGACAGCATCACCTGGCCTCTACAGTTAGGACTGTAGCAGAACTAGGTTTGTCTGCAGGAAGAGCCTAGACTTGCTGCAAGCCCTTAATTTATACCACCTGATTCTGGGTGTGAATAGTGTGTTGCCTTCCTTCCAATTCTCATTGGCAGTCCTTAATAATGAGGAGCAACATACCGGTTGAACATTGCTGTCAGTGTTTAGTGAGGAGGTATTGAATAGTGTAAATATTTAGCCAGCTGATTGATACCAAGGGCATGGTATCATAAGCAATTGTTTTTCTTTGCCAGTTGGACAGAGCTCCCTTTGGGCAAATGGTTCCTGATTAATGTAACATATCGTAGCACAAGAACACTCAGTAATAACCAGGTGAAACTTATTAAGAGGTTGAATGCAGATAATGCATCAGCAAATATATTAGCATCAGAAATAAACAGGGAGATTAATGTTTGACATGTCACCCACCAATGCAGAATGCTAACAATATTGATATTAACTGACCTATTGTATGTTTACACCATTTTTACATTCAGGTGAAAAGTACTATTTTCAGTATGAATAAAAATAGAAAAACATAATCTCCAGTTTACATGTGTGTTAATGACACAACACTTCCGACTTCGCCAATTCAAACGTTAATCTATTTTTCTTTGACAGTCTCTCGGGATTAAGGATGGCGCATTCACTGCAATTGTAGATTGCCTATTATTGAATTGTTTTAATGTGGGATTGCCGTTTCACATCAGCTACCAGGCAGGTCTGACAGAGCAAGACTTGGGGCCAGTGGCAAGGAGGACCAGGACAATTGGAAACCAAGCTGCACTGATTAACTCAAGTTCAAGTTCAAGTGAGTTTATTGTCATGTGTCCCTGTATAGGACAATGAAATTCTTGCTTTGCTTCAGCACACAGAACATGGTAGGCATTTACTACAAAACAGATAAATGTGTCCATATACCATGATATAAATATATACACACATGAATGAATAAACTGATAAAGTGCAAATAACAGAAAATGGGTTATTAATAATCAGAGTTTTGTCCGAGCCAGGTTTAACTGGGGAAGGCTCTGGGGAAGTAGCTATTCCTGAACCTGGTTGTTGCAGTCTTCAGGCTCCTGTACCTTCTACCTGAAGGTAGCAGGGAGATGAGTGTGTGGCCAGGATGGTGTGGGTCTTTGATGATACTGCCAGCCTTTTTGAGGCAGCGACTGCGATAAATCCCCTCGACGGAAGGAAGGTCAGAGCCGATGATGGACTGGGCAGTGTTTACTACTTTTTGTAGTCTTTTCCTCTCCAGGGCGCTCAAAATGCTGAACCAAGCCACGATGCAACCGGTCAGCATGCTCTCTACTGTGCACCTGTAGAAGTTAGAGAGAGTCTTCCTTGACAAACCGACTCTCCTTAATCTTCTCAGGAAGTAGAGGCGCTGATGAGCTTTCTTGATAATTGCATTAGTGTTCTCGGACCAGGAAAGATCTTCAGAGATGTGCACGCCCAGGAATTTGAAGTTCTTGACCCTTTCAACCATCCTACCGTTGATATAAATGGGGCTGTGGGTCCCCCTCCTACTCCTTCCAAAGTCCACAATCAGTTCCTTGGTTTTGCTGGTGTTGAGGGCCAGGTTATTGCGCTGGCACCATATGGACAGTTGCTCGATCTCTCTTCTGTACTCTGACTCATCCCCATCAGTGATACGCCCCACAACAGTGGTGTCGTCAGCGAACTTGATGATGGAGTTCGCACTGTGGTTCGCTACGCAGTCATGGGTATAGAGTGAGTACAGCAGGGGGCTGAGCACACAGCCTTGAGGTGCTCCCGTGCTGATTGTTATCGAGGCTGACACATTTCCACCAATACGAACATACTGTGGTCTGTGAATGAGGAAGTCGAGGATCCAATTGCAGAGGGATGCGCAGAGACCCAGTTCTGAGAGTTTGGTAACCAGCTTGGGGGGGATGATTGTGTTAAATGCCGAGCTGTAATCGATGAATAACAGCCTGACATATGAGTTTTTGTTGTCCAAGTGGTCCAGTGCGGAGTGGAGGGCCAGCGAGATCGCATCCACCGTTGATCTGTTGTGGCGGTAAGCGAACTGCAGTGGGTCAACGCACTGAGGTGGAGCTACCTGGTGACCAGAATGGATGTAGGTGGCTTCACGTCTAAGAGTAAACATGGAATGGTCTCACAAGGGATGAGCCACTGGATCAGGAATCGGAAATGAGGTTGTCACTGATTGAGGGAGGGGTTGCCAATCAAGAAGGGGAGGAGGGGCTGCGATCAAAAATGGATCAGTGATCAAATTCTGGGATGGAGATTTGTGGTCAAGAATATGATCGGCCATTGGAAGAAGAGGTGATCGGGATACCATCAGATGTTATGAGGGACAGTCTGGTTTGATCAGGCTGCAGATCAGTGGTGCTGAAAGTGTTGGTTTGCGTGGGGGATGTGAGCTTGCTGGGTGGGGAGGGGTGGGTGGTGGGGGGGAGGGGGGGGATGTGGTGACCAGTGCAGATTAGCAATTACATTGAAATTAAACTGTGTTGCATAAAAATGCAAACTCAACAACACTTGGATTTCCATCTCAGGATGGTAAAGATCCCACCACACCATTCAAGATGTTATGCTGCAAGATGCAGAAGGTCAAGGAAGCACGTCTTGTGGTTATTATCACACTGCTGTTTATTTTTCATATATTTATTGGCACCTGCTCCCACATTACAACAGAGTCGGACAGAAAATGCTGGAGTAACTCAGCGGGTGAGGCAGCATCCCTGGAGAACATGGATAGATGACGTTTCAGGTCGGGACCTATCTTTAGACTAATCAATGTGCTCCAGGGATGCTGCCTGACCCGCTGAGTTACTCCAACATTTTGTGTCTTTCCTTGATAAACCAGCATCTGCAGTTCCTCTTTTTAACATTACAACAGAGAGCATGTTTAAAAAACCTTTTCATTTTTGGGCTGCTTTAGAATGTCCTGAGGAGGTGAAAGATCCTCAAAAAATACAAGTCATTCTATTGAAACAGGATTGTAACATCAGCCTTGGCAACATTGCTGCACTATGTAAAACATAAAGATTTTTCTCAGGCAAAACAAAATTGCTGAGAATCTGGTTTAAAATATTAATTGACACTGGAAGTGACAACCGCTTGAATCTGCCTGCTCATTTTGACCTGTCAATTGTAGTAGCTGCTTTCAGCTGTAATAAAATCTAATTATTCCTCATTTATTAAAAGTGTCTTTTTGCTAATGAACACGAAAGAAGGAACAGCTTGTATCAATACAGTACGCAGCATCTGCCATCCTTTAACTTATTTCTTTTTATAAATGAACTGTAAGAGAAACTATCTTTACAATGACTACTCGAGGGAATTATCTCAAGATATTTGTACATTTATCTTGAAAGAAAAGAAAACCACTGGGCTATCTAGTATTTTTTCAGTGGAGAAGAGGTTTTTTTAGATACAAATCTGGTGTTTATGGACTGGTTCTTTAGCCAACACAATTTTCCCCAGTTAACTGAACTAGTGAAAGAACTTTAAGCACTAATTATATTCAGTGTAACTCAAATTTCAGCAATTTTAAAATAACATGCTGTAACAAGGAAATATCTACACATATCGCAAACTGAATTAATTGGCATGGCAAATTAATTCTAATAGTTCCCAATTGATATCTTACAAGGAAATGTTTAATTTACAAAGGAAATATACCTCAATATTATAGTAAACGCTTCGATATGTTTTCAGTTCTCCTCAATTACTTATAAACAAGTTACTCACCGTGAATGAACTGAGCCACAGATTTAAAATGCTTTAAAAGGCCAGATTTAAAACAGATTTAAAAGGCCAATCAAATCGCACCCCCACCTCACCGATATCACCCCATGCCAACAAGGAGCTCGCCAATACCCATACCATCTGTGCAGGCAGAAGGGTAGTTCATGTTTTGGGTTGAGATCCTGCACGAGGACAGAGCAAGATTCTATCCACCTCAGGATCATATTTTTGTTTATTGGTCCTCGGCTTCAACAGTTATGTGAAAAAAACTTCCACCTGGTTTAGATCAAATGTTAGGTTGCTTACCCTTATGCTGGATTATCTTCATCCACCTGATTGGTTTCTTAGGATGCCTGAGTTACCTACCTCTCAAATGAGCAAGACTAACTGCTATATAGAGAAGGTAAGATTGGGAGATGAGTTAGCATGTTCCATTCCAACCACCCGTGAGGTTGGCAAGGCCACAGTCTGTGATTGCGACCAAATGGGACATAGAACCAACTTGAACCATATTCTGATGTGGCTTGTTACAGAGTAACTGGTATCACAGAGGCACTGCTGCAGTCTGCTGCTTAAGAGAAGATGTAACCTGTCCAGCAGGGTCTTTGCAAGTCCATACTTGGCTGTTCTTCAGTGGCAGAAGAGTGCTTTAGAAGAGCTAGTGATTTGAAAGGGCACTGCTTCTGATAAGGACAAACCACCTGAGCTGTTGCTACCACCGTCAATACTTCTCATGTAAATTCATGCTGCATTTTTGGATGGCTATGCCTGGGGTATATTGGGGACCGGGAAGGTGGTCTTTGAGCAGCGGTGAACGGGAGCCTGATTTGGTGCAACCTTGGTTTTATTTCTGGATCCAAGGGAAGTACTCTTGCTGCCAATGTTGCCACAGACAGAGAACCGCGGAGATTCATTAAGGGGAATGCAAACGTGCTTGTCATGTCTCCAAGATGTACAAGCCACCACATCAAGAAGCAGTTTCCGAGCACAGTTGCTGCGGTAATGTTCGCTGCATATGTATAAAAATAAAATCCCCTTCCCAGAATAACAGCTACAAGAATAGCTGAGCTTGTGGTTCAGTACGGTGTCGCTTTCCTTTCAAAACCATCCTACTCGAAATGTTGAAAGGCTTATCATTCTGAACTTACATGCCCTGAAGACAAGGGTTTGAGGCGCATTCATTTACATTGTGTTCACAATTCGTTCCAGCAAAACCTTTCAAACAGATGCAGCTGTAGAGACTGATACCATCAATGCATGTCCCCTCATTGTTGCACGGAACAGATGCACAGTCATTGATATTAACTTCACATCTTCTACCTGGAAAAGAGAATACGAGAGCATGTTAGCTGCGTTGCAAATTGGCCCACCAACATATTCGGTGATTGCAGCTTTGACTAAAGCAGCTGTGGAATTATTCTTCCAGGGATTGAGAAATGACAGTTATTAACCCATAAAAAAATTGCCCTTTATAAAGTCAACACAACAAACCTTAAACACGGCTGTCTTTTCGTTAATTACCGCACAGAGACTTAGTTACAGAGTCACTGAGTCATACAGCAGCAAAATAGGCCCTTTGGCCCAATGTGTCTGCGCGTCCAAACACTGCACTCATTTAATTTTATTCTTCCCAAAGCTCCCTTTACACTTTATCACTCATCCAAACGCTAGCAGCATTTGGGAGAAAACCGGTGTTTCACACGGCCTCAGGGAGACTGTGCAAACTTCACACGGACAGCACCAGAGGTCAGGAGTGAACCCGGGTCCCTGAAGCTGTCAGGTGGCAGCACTACCGGCTGCACCACCGCCTCTACGACCTGTGCCAATGTGTTCTCTGACCTGATCACTGCATTCTGAGCCCATAATCCTGTCTGACTCTTCCAATACAGTCGTAAAGAGTTGCAGACTATATATCAGTCTGATATATCAGACTACAAATGCTAGTTAAACCAGGGTCCCATCTGCCCTCGCAGGTGAATAGAAGTACCTGATTATATTATTCTGAAGAGGAGCAGGCAGACCTCTCCACCAATATATCTGCATCAACCAACATTATCCAAAAGGTAGTCAAATAAAATACAATTTTGCACAAAATTGTACAGCAACCGGAGAGGCCATTTTGCCAAACCACTTGCGACTGTATTTATATCTACATAGATATCCCCTCATGTAGGAAGGAACTGCAGATGCTGGTTTACATCGAAGATAGACACAAAATGCGAGAGTTACTCAGCGGGACAGGAAGCATCTCTGAAGAGAAGGAATGGGTGACATTTCGGGCCTGAAGAAGGGTCTCGACCCAAAATATCACCCCATTCTTCCTCCTATCGAAAGATGCTGCCTGTCCCGCTGAGTTACTCCAGCATTTTGTGCCTATCTTCGATTAAGACCAGCATCTGCAGTTCTTTCCTACAGAGTATGCCTCCAATAACTGGTGAAAACATCAACTTTCATTTACATAGTACATTAAGTATGGCAAAATTAAACTAGGTCCTTCAAAACAATCAAATAATACTGAGCCCCTTAAGGAGTTGGAACAGCATGTGATCATGAAAAAGAAGGTTTGAAGGAGGGTGTTAAGGAGACTGAGAAACTTAGCTGAAAACACATTGGCTGAAAGCATAGCTTGGGGATGTTCAATAAGCAGGAATTAGGAGAAATCGTCAGGAGACTATGAGAAATGACTATGGAGAAAGCAAGAAGCATAACATATTTTACCTCAGTTATGAAAATGGTGAGAGGAGGAAAGCTTAAAAATAATAAATATTTCATTAATCAACAAAGTACATGTTATCAATTTTAGCTGTTACAGTTGCTGCTGTTGAATTCTCCTGCATTAGGCAGCATTCCATTATTTTATACTATTAATAACACAATGATACAGCACTTTGGTAAAAGTTAAATATTTTTCCCTACACATTTAGCACTGATATCACCAGATAAGTGAAAAATATTGCATCCATTTTTAGCTGCCAAATAGATCATCGTTAAAAATAAAAACATTGAACAGGATCAATACTACATGCAGTTGAGAAAAATCACATAACAAGAAATACTAAAAGGCTCTATTCCATCAGACAATGAAAAATTATCCAATAAAGGACAGATATAAATGCCAATAATTTTGTTTTAGTATTAAAAAGCTGTCTGTACATGGTTGAAGTACTGGGGGTTGTAGAATGGCAATTCCACAGCATTGAGTGCACATGTCCAGAAGTTCATAAGTGATAGGAGAAGAATTAGGCCATTCGGCCCATCAAGTCTACTCCGCAATTCAATCATGGGTGATCTATCTTTCCCTCTCAACCCCATTCTCTTGCCTCGCCCCATAACCCTGACACCCCTACGTATCAAGAATATGTCAATCTCCACCTTACCAATGTCCAAAGTGTCAGAAAGAACAGCCAACAACGGTGGTCAGGAGTATCCAAGAGACGAGGATGTGAAAGGTACGCAGCAAACATTAGGACTGGTAGAGATTACAGAAATATGTAGGGGCAGGAGACATCAAAGTTTGCATTTGAGGAATAGAATGTGGCCAGGAGTTAAAGGACAAAATCTATTTTGTGGATAAATGTTATCATTAACAGATGCTGTCCCTGATGTTGAAAACGTAATAACAATTACTGCAACAAACATGAGTGCCAGTTATAAAACACCACTGCTACAGTGTACATTGCTAATTGTTTTCTTCTGCTAGATGCTCATAAAACACGAGAAGCTCACTTGTGACATGTTGGATAATATGAAGTTCTACAACAACAACAACAACAACAAAAAGAGATCACCACAGTTGGCTGGAAGCGGATAAGAGGCAGATTTACCAGCATATTGCTGGAGAATATCAGCACGACAGGACAGCACCATTGGAAGCCTGTAGCCCAGGGACAGAGCAAAGTGATAGATGCGCTGGCATCTGTCACCCAGTAAATCCCTGACTTAAACTGTGTTCACTTAAATCCAGGACTGACTTACCAGAGAAGGGGAACCAGCACAATTTAACCGTTAAAATTTAGACTTTTTAAATCCCAGCAAACGTTTTTTTTAAGTTAAAAATATATATTGGTGTGTGGCAAGCTAATGAAAGCTTTGTACAAGGGATTGTTACTCAAGGTATCATTAGTTACAGAACTGGACTCAAATATTTTGTGTCCTTTAAATCCTCTCCACTGTGTTATTAAAATAGTTAAACACTAAAGGGGAAGTACAACGGGATCTGGGGGTCCTTGTTCATCAGTCAATGAAAGTAAGCATGCAGGTATAGCAGGCAGTCAAGAAAGCGAATGGCATGTTAACATAGAAACATAGAAATTAGGTGCAGGAATAGGCCATTCAGCCTTTCGAGCCTGCACCGCCATTCAATATGATCATGGCTGATCATCCAACTCAGTATCCCGTACCTGCCTTCTCTCCATACCCTCTGATCCCTTTAGCCACAAGGGCCACATCTAACTCCCTCTTAAATATAGCCAATGAACTGGCCTCAACTACCCTCTGTGGCAGAGAGTTCCAGAGATTCACCACTCTCTGTGTGAAAAAAGTTTTTCTCATCTCGGTTTTAAAGGATTTCCCCCTTATCCTTAAGCTGTGACCCCTTGTCCTGGACTTCCCCAACATCGGGAACAATCTTCCTGCATCTAGCCTGTCCAACCCCTTAAGAATTTTGTAAGTTTCTATAAGATCCCCTCTCAATCTCCTAAATTCTAGAGAGTATAAACCAAGTCTATCCAGTCTTTCTTCATAAGACAGTCCTGACATCCCAGGAATCAGTCTGGTGTCCTTCTAAACAAGAGGAGTTGAGTATAGGAGCAAAGAGGTCATTCTGCAGTTGTATAGGGCCCTAGTGAAGCCACACCTGGAGTATTGTGTGCAGTTTTGGTCCCCTAATTTGAGGAAGGACATTCTTGCTATTGAGGGAGTGCAGCGAGGGTTTACAAGGTTAATTCCCGGGATGGCGGGACTGTCATATGCTGAGAGAATGGAGCAGCTGGGCTTGTACACTCTGGAGTTTAGAAGGATGAGAGGAGATCTTATTGAAACATATAAGGTAATTCAGGGTTTGGACAAGCTAGAGGCAGGAAACATGTTCCCGATGTTGGGGGAGTCCAGAACCAGGGGCCACTGTTTAAGAATAAGGGTTAAGCCATTTAGAACGGAGATGAGGAAACTCTTTTTCACACAAAGAGTTGTGAGTCTACGGAATTCTTTGGAGGGCGGTGGAGGCCGGTTCTCTGGATACTTTCAAGAGAGAACTAGATAGGGCTCTTAAAGTTAGCGGAGTCAGGGGATATGGGGAGAAGGCAGGAACAGGGAACTGATTGGGGATGATCAGCCATGATCACATTGAATGGTGGTGCTGGCTCGGTGGGCAGAATGGTCTACTCCTGCACCTATTGTCTATTGTCTAACCCAAACAACTGAAACATTTAAATACTTATTCAATCCCAAAAAAGGCCAACCATTCTAGAATTGGCACTCTGGTAGACAAATAATGCTGGAGTAACTTAGCGGGTCAGGCAGCATCTCTGGAGAGAAGGAATGGGTTACGTTTTGGGCCGGGACCCTTCATCAGTCAGAAGTAAGGTCTCGACCCGAAATGTCACCCATTCCTTCTCTTCAGAGATGCCGCCTGACCCGCTGAGTTACACCAGCATTTTGTGTCTACCTTCGATTTAAACCAGCATCTGCAGTTCTTTCCTACACACTATAGAAATAGTCTTGTTTACTGAGATAACTGGAAATGTATGTACTGTTGTAGTTGCATTTAATGTGCCTGTAAAGCTGCAGTGAGTAAGAAAATAATTTCACTGGTTCATATCTGATGAATATGAATATGACTTGCTTCTGGTCTCTTGCCTTGTCAGAGTCATCCACCACATTGAATTAAGTACTCTTCTGCTTTTGATATCTTCTTCTTCAAATGAAATTTCTACAATGTTGTGCTCTGTTGTCTTGAACCCTCTGGACCCCCTTCTTCTGAATAAACAGCATCCAACATCTCCAACCTAACCGTCCCATGAACCCATCTCCAGGCCACGCCCCCCCCCCCCCATCGCCAGTCTTCACCGGCTGATCACAATCCACACCACCAAAGATAAATGGTCCCAATCCCTGGGGTTCCAATGCCACCTAGACTGATGTTCTAAACTTCCCTGACCCCTCCTGCATTGCCTGAAAACATAGTCGGAAGGACTTCGACTGCACAAAATGTTGAAGTCCGATTCGATTGATTGGACACTTTCCGCCACATTCACCACAGAATTTTATAAGGCGGGCCCTTGAACTAACCACCTGTTGACTTCTGACACATTGCCCCATTAGTGAGCCTTTCCTAAGATAGTTGTTCCTGAGACCACTCCAGTAAATCCCCATTACACTCTCTACAAGCTTGACGTCTGACATAAAACATGGTCCTGGTAATTCGAGTTACACTGTACCTTATTTGGTACATGTGACAATAAACTGACCTTTGAACCGCTCACAGTGACCCAGCTGAGCCCTTGCCTGTATGATAATGCTTCAGGCTAAATTATTGAACTTGGTATTGTTGTCCAGACTTGCTGGTTGCTTCTCTCTTTCTTTTTGCTTGAACGGTGTCCATTCCACAGTGTCCGAGCACCCTGACCATGCTAGGCGACAACTGCATCGAACCTTTAACACTGGAGCAGTAGAGGGCACTCTAAGGCTAATTTTATGGAGCACCATACGAATCCAGCCAAATATCTTATTACTTGTCTCTCAGCACTCCCTGCCTGGAACTAGTTAATGATGAATGACCTGAATAAGCCCAGCCTCATAATTAACTCAAGATGCACTATATTATCTGCTTTGAAACATTTGAGTGGTTCAGGATATTTCAGTTACTGTGTACATTTCAAGTGTGAGAGAACTCATTAAAAATTGAGATAACAATTAGAAAGGGGCAGTGCATTCATTTCTTGGATTCTATGCATCCATCACAAAAGGCTGAGAAACTCAGCGGCACTTCATCTGTTGTTAAAAGACGAAGCAGAAGCCAAAGCACTCAATACCAACAGAATGCACCTGCTCAACATATCCTGCAAGGATGGCACTGACACTACGTTAAGTAGAGAGAAGGGGCATCCAAGTCAACACAATGGCATAGCTAGCTAGTAGAGCCAGAGACCCAGGTCCAATCCTGACCTTGGGTATCATCTGTGTGGAATGTGTATATTCTTTCTGTGACTACATGGGTTTCCTCTGCGATGTGGGAGAAAACTGGAAAACCCAGAGATGTTTGTGTTGGTAGGTTAATTGGCCACTGTATTGCACCTAATGTGTGGGTGAGTGGTAGATTTTTAAAGGTGCTGACGAGAAAGTGGAGATAACAAAACAAAAGTTATTGTAGAATCAGTATAAATGGGGTGTTTGATAGTTGGTGCATATAATGGGCCAAAGCGCCTGTTTCCATGCTATATCTCTCTATTATCCTACGTCTTCATGGCAGTGGTGGACTGGGTCTAAAAATATTGGTTGCCAGGAGACAAAGGGGGCCCACTTCATCAGGGGCCCACTTGATATAGGGGGCCCACTTCATCAGGGGCCCGCTTGTCATTGGGCAAGCTGACACCCTGGCCAGTCCGCCACTGCTTCATGGTGTCCTTCAGCCAGAAGAAGTGTTAGTCCCTTTGCATATGCATGTAGAGAGCCTAATCCAACCATTTCTCCTGAGCAGAGCTAGGATAAAATCGTTCCCAGAACTGGTTAAATATGTTCAGGAAACTAAGTCTATATGCAGCCAAACTAACTAATCTTAAACTGCCACAAGGGAGCTATGCTTTTTAAAACATACCCACCTGCCTGACACTCACTGAAACAGTACAGTTTTGAACAATCTCCTCTTCCATCACTGCAGCCTCGCTGCTCTCTCCTCCACCTTTGCCTGATCCCGCAGCTTTCCAATTACTGCTCCAACTCTCTCCCAATTGGTGTTATTGGAGAAAGGCAAGAAGCAATCAAAACTGTTCACATATTCAATGTTGTGAATAGCCACATTTGACATTACCACAGAGTCAGAACTTCAACATAGTGGATATATTGAGGCACGAAGAAATGAAACAGTCAAACATGTTCTTAGTACCAATAAGATAAAATTGAAGAATGTTGTAAGATTGCTGACGGAACAGATGAAAGTGTCAAAAGGAATGGACTGGATACAGTGTACACAAAATTGATGGGGAAGTCACCGTGCAGCAGCATCTATGTAGCGAAGGAATTGCGAGTCGGGCCGAAACGCGCTTTTCCTTCGTAAAGATGCTGCTGCCACGCTGTTCCCCAGCATTGTGTGTAGATGAAAGTTTGCTTTGTCCATTAGGCCTCCATTGCTCTTTTTTTAAACAAAGGGATAGATTACACTATTTCAGTCAATGCAACTTGGAACTTATTAAATTGTCAGGCCATTTTTTATGTGGTTAACAACAAAATGTCACATGTTGCGGTAAATTAATTGGTCAAACAGATACTGCACGTACTTTCTCTGACCTGTTAGACTGCTTGTAATATAATCACTCTTGGATGATACTACAATACCCCACAGCTGAATTCAGGGCAAGGTTGAGCCATTGTCATTGTCCCATACTCTATCCTTGGACAATCCCGATCCCAAACTATTTGTAATCCTAGCGTCTTCTTCACCCGTGATGACTTTTCCTGCTCTTGTGCTCGTTAAAAAGTTATAGAGTCATAGAGCCTTACAGCTGGAAACAGGCCCGTCAGCCTATGCTGGCCAACATGTTCCATCTACACTTGCCCCACCTACCAGTGTTTGGCCCGTATTCCTCTAAATCTGTCTATCCATATGCCTGTCTAAATGTTTCTTAAACGTTGCCATAGTACCTGGCTCAACTACCTCCTCTGGTAACTCGTTCCATACGCCCATCACCCTTTGTATGAAAAAGTAAGTAAGTAAGTAAGTAAGTAAGTAAGTAAATTGGCCAAGTATTCGCATACAAGGAATTTGCCTTGGTGCTCCGCCCACAAGTAACAACATGACATACAGCGACAGTTCCGAATTACTCAGAAAATACTAAACATTAATAATAATAAAACATTAATGATAAAACACCATTGATCACGCATGTGAACCAACAAAATACCAGATCAAAGGGAGGCTACAGATTTTTGGCTGTTGAGTAGAGCAACTACTCGTGGATAAAAACGTTTTTTATGTCTGGCTGTGGCAGCTTTGACAATCCGGAGTCACTTTCCAGAGGGAAGTGATTCAAAGAGTTTGTGGCCAGGGTGAGAGGGGTCAGAGATGATCTTGCCCGCTCGCTTCCTGGCCCTTGCAGTGTACAGTTCATCAATGGAGGGAAGGTTGCAGCCAATAACCTTCTCTGCTCATCGGACGATTCGCTGCAGCCTCCAGGTTGTCGTGCTTGTTGGCTGAGCCAAACCAGGCCAAGATGGAGAAGATGAGAACAGACTATACGATGGCCGTGTAGAATTGGACCATCATTGCCTGTGGCAGATTGTGCTTCCTCAGCTGCCATAGGAAGTACATTCTCTGTTGTGCCTTTTTGACTGTGGAGTCGATGGTAGCCCCCCACTTAAGGTCCTTGGAGATGATAGTTCCCAGGAACTTAAAAGACTCCACAGATGTGACTGTGGTGTTGTTGATCGTGAGTGGGGTGAGGGGAGAGGGAGCTCTGCTAAAGTCTAGAATCAATTCCACTGTCTTAAGAGCATTGAGGTCTAGGTTGTTGCGACGGCACCAGGAAGCCAGCTGTGACACTTCCTGTTTATAGGCAGATTCCTCCCCATCCTGGATCAGTCCAATCAGGGTTGTGTCGTCCGCAAACTTGAGAAGCTTGACAGAGGTGTCTGTGGAGGTGCAGTCGTTGGTGTAAAGAGAGTAGAGGAAAGGAGAGAGTACGCAGCCTTGCGGTGCTCCTATGCTGAGCGTTTGCGCATCCGAGATGTGCTTTCCCAGCCCCACATGCTGCTTTCTGTCTGTCAGGAAGCTGGTGATCCACCGACAGAGGGGTTCAGGCACAGTCAACTCGGACAGTTTTGAGTGTAGGAGCTCTGGCACAATGGTGTTGAATGCAGAGCTAAAATCAACAAACAGGATCTTCGCATCCAGGTGCTGTAGGATGAAGTGCAGGCCCAGGTTGACTGCATCATCCACAGATCTATTGGCCCGATATGCAAACTGCAGAGGGTCCATCAGGGATTTTGTGATATTTTTCAGCTTGGCCAGTACAAGCCTTTCGAGTGTCTTCATGACTACAGAGGTCAGTGTGACAGGCCTGTAGTCATTAAGACAAGTAATCCTTGCCTTTTTGGGTAAAGGGACAATAGTGGAGACTTTGAAGCAGGCAGGGACAGTACATGTTTGCAGGGACTGGTTAAAAATGTCTGTATATACCCGTGCCAGCTGTTTGGCACAGAGCTTAAGAGTAGAGGGGGAAACATTGTCAGGTCCTGGAGATTTCCGGCTTTTTTGTCCCCCCTCAGATTCCTATTAAATCTCTCCCCCTTCACCTTAAACCTATTTCCTTTGGTTCTTATCACAAACACCAACCACTCACACCTCTGTGACATGTAGGTCTGTGTCCAAGATGGCTGCCGTGAAGAGAGAGTGGACGCTGGCGCGCTTTGGCTGCCGCTGCTCTCTCTTCACACTGTGTTTTTGATTTTCTGTTTTTGGATCGAATTCTGTTTTTAATTTGTGTCTCTGTGATGTCTTTTTTACCTGTTCTATTCCGATTATATGTTTTTATTCCGATTACTATGTAAGGTGTCCTTGAGATGTCTGAAAGGCGCCCATTAAATAAAATTTATTATTATTATTATTATTACATTGCTTTAATCCACTGCAGCGGATTGCCTTTTTAAACAAAAGCCACAGTCCTCTCATATCCTCAATGGGTCGATTGGGCTTGTATTCACTGGAATTTAGAAGGATGAGAGGGTATCTTATAGAAACGTATAAAATTCTTAAGGGATTGGACAGGCTAGATTCAGGGGAAATGTTCCCGATGTTGGGGGAGTCCAGAACCAGGGGTCACAGTTTAAGAATAAGGGTTAGGCCATATATGACTGAGATGAGGAAAAACGTTTTCATCCAGAGAGTTGTGAATCTGTGGAATTCCCTGCCACAGAAGGCAGTGGAGGCCAATTCACTGGACGTTTTCAAGAGAGACGTCTTAGAGCTAACGGAATCAAGGGATATGGGGAGAAAGCAGGAATGGGGTACTGATTCTGGATGATCAACCATGAATGGCTCGAAGGGCCGAATGGCCTACTCCTGCATCTATTTTCTGTGTTTCTATGTTCTCCTGATCAGCTTCCCATCCTTGGGTCTATGAACCTCAGCTCAGAACCCAGCTGCCCAATCACTGCCAGCGTCACTGATCTACCATTACTCCCTGCTTCAAATTTCCAATTTTCATTTGTGCCGTCATCCCATTTTTAACCCTCAACATTGCTAATTACAGCTCTCCATTTCACAGCATCTAGATGCATTTGCAATCCTCATTCTTCCCCTTCCTTTTGTTTCACCTTTGTCAGCAGTGCTCTCTTTCAACTGGCTATGTTTGAGTTCTCTCCTAACCCCTTGGCGTATTTGTCAGGCAGCCGTTATCCCTGCTTTCCTGTATGCTTCTGAGGCCCGAAATACCTACAGCTGACATCCTACGAAACAGAAAAAAATAACACCATTGATGTAAGCACACCAAGTCTACCAGAAGAAAAAGGTAAACAGCATCACCGTTCACTCCCAGGCCAACACTGTTTGATGCCTTAGTTATACTCAGTCCACCACGTGAATAGGCCACATTAACCAAATGCCAGAAGCCAGAGCTCTGAAACAGACACTATTCCGAGCCCTAACATGGGAGGTCAGTGGAAAAGATTCAAGGATGCACAGTATCTCCACTGGCTCCGGATTTTCGACATCTGCCTGTTAAAAAAAAAAAAAATGAAATCAACTTCTGGGAATCTGTGGCACATCACTGCTCAAAGTGGAGGAACAACAATCAGGATGGCATTGAGAGTCTTGAGTCCATGCATTGGCAGCAGACAGAAACCCTGCATAAGCACCGTCTCACTAACTATCCACCCACCCTGTCTCATGCTACATCTGTGGAAGACATTGGCCTCAGAACTTACGGAATCGGCATGTAAGCAAGTCATCTTCAATTCCTTAGAAGGAGGAGTGTAGACGGTACTGGGTCTAAAAGGGTGATTGTTGCTTCTGGGCTGCTACTTTGTTCAATCATTACTTTCGGGGTTGTACCAATTGTTCGCTGAGCCCAACTAATGTGGAGAGACTTGGAATAAACATTAATGCTGTGTCAGAGCTGAACGAGGAGGAGGACACAAATGCAGGCTCAGACACAGGGCAGATCAGTCTTCGGCGTTTAATCGGTCCAAGTCAGTACACAGGTAGGCAAAACAGAGGCAACAGTACCATATAGGAGCAGGCAAGAACCAGTGGTCGAAAATACAGGCAAAGGTCGAGATCACAAGGTCACAAGATTTCGAGAGCTGGAACGAGGTGATACCAAGTAGCATACACAACGAACTGGCAATGGGAACTAAAACACAAAAGGCTTAAATACAGACTAGCAGGGGATAACGAGACACAGGTGAAACACATCAGGGCGTGGCCAACAGACTAGCAGGGGATAACGAGACACAGGTGAAACACATCAGGGCGTGGCCAACAATCACATGAGGGTAAACGACCTGACAGGAAATGGGACCTGAAACAAGAGGAGATGTGAGACACCAAAATAAAACAAGAATGCAAACTCTAATACTAAAAACCAATAAGAAACAGAAACTAGATCAAACGCGAGACCTGACATGCTGTTGCTGCAGAACCTGAGTTTGAGAGCCTGCTCACTTCCTCACACATGCGATTACAGAAAGAATCCAGGCAGGGTGGTGTAGTGGATGGTGAAGAAGGTTAACTAAGATTACAGCAGGATCTAGATCAACCGAGTCAATGACCGAGGAGCGGCAGCTGTAGTTTAATTCAGATGAGTGCAAGGTGTTGGTAAGAGAAACCAAGAGCAGAACTTATGTAATAAATGTTAGGACCCTGGGGAGAATAATAGGACAGAGAGACTGAGAGGTGCAGGGACATAGTTCCTGGAAAATAGCGACCCAGACTGGATGGTGAAGGTGGCAAGGCGTTTGCCACGTTTGCCTGCATCGAAGTTTAAAGGGGACCAGAGAGGCAACTTTTTCACACATAGGGTGGGGCATGTATGTAATGAGCTGTGAGAGGAAGTGGTAGAGATGGGTACAATTGCAACATTTAAAAGACACTTGTACAGGCACATGGATAGCAAGGCCCAGAGGGATATGGGCCAAGTGCATATCCTCAGACTAGTTCACTTAGGCAACTTGATTAACATGGATGAGTTGGGCAGAACACAGTGCAGAAACAGGGTGTTCTACCCAACTCATCCATGTTAACTAAGTGAACTAGTCTGAGGATATGCACTTGGCCCATATCCCTCTGGACCTTGCTATCCATGTGCCTGTACAAGTGTCTTTTAAATGTTAAATCTGGGCCAGGACAATAAACTCTCTTGACTCTTGACTTGATCATTTTGTATTTTTAAAGGGTCGTTGGTGCTTTTCTATGAGGTCCACATAGCTTGTGCTTCAACTGAGCCATACTGAATTAATGACTCAATTTCTATTTTAATAGCTCTGTACAGAACCTGTAACGTTGTATGACTTCACTGGACAAAGGCAAATTAGTTACAAAAATTGAATACTATTAATTTATTGGCTGGGATAATTTTTGATGTTGTATTCACCACCCAATGCTGAAACTGTTTTATGAGCTTTATTTAAAACATAATTTATTGCCTTCTGGGAATTTCCAGGCAGAAGCAGCTAGATTTTAGTCAGGTGACAGCCCTTATCTTCTCAAGCTTTCAGTGCATTGATTGTAAGAGCCAGCTTTCAGTTTGCCAGCACTCCTATATATGACAGACACCCTACAGTAATGGCTGTACTGTGTACCAACTACAAGATGGGAACTTTTCTTATGGATGGTACACAGTGCCATCTAAAGTAAAAATAACTTCTAAACCTCTCGACGAAATGGGCAATGGAGCAGACACATGAGAGTACCATCACCTCTTCTTCTGAGACACACTGGCCTGACTTGGAAATAACCTACATTCCTTCATCATTTCAGGACTCATGGTTCCTGAGTCCTGAAATGACTTGTAGTAATGCTCCAAGAATCCTCTATCAGACTATTCAGAGATCTTGATGACTCAGAATATGGACTGTCAGGTAACATTTTGTGCATCTCCTTCTGGTTCAATAGGGCTCTGGTTCCAACGCTCCCTTCTAACTCATGCCAGCTCCAGCTCCCATGCTCCCTTCCGATTCACCGGGCTCTGGTCCCGTGCTTCCTTTCACTCACTAGATCAAGTTTGCATTCCTATGCTCTCCTTAAACTAACCAGAGGCCCTTTTCCCACACTCCCTTTAAACTTAGCGGGATCACTGCTAAATTTATTGTAATATAATGCAAATCTAAAAACAAAAGTAATTATAAAATGTGATGGATAACATCTAATAGTCTGGAAAACTCATTCATCAAAGTCCCAAACATGGCAGAATATTGGAATTTGACGGTAATGGGAGTGCCTTCACCACACAGAATACAGCATGATTCAGGAAGGTAACTCAACCTGACATCGATAATGGGAATTTGCAATGGATAATAATCGTCAGTAACTTCTACATCTGAAGGATGAATACACACAAAGAACAAATCAGCACAGAAACAGCCCCCTCGGCCGTACCAAATATGATGCTGGTGTCTTCTCTGCCTGCATATCCCTCATTGCCCTGCATTTACATATGCCTATGTTAACACCTCTTGAATAGAAAACATAATTTCCAACTTTACTTCAATTCATAAGTCAAGGCATGAGTGAAACAGGAAGAGATTTAATTCTTCTGTTTTGAGATATTGAGTTCAAATCTAGTTCAAAGTGAAGGGGTTGAAAACATTACATTTTTGATGACTGCAAAATGGAACAAATTGATGTCTGGAAATCTCACTATGCTTGCTTAAGGATGCAACTTATCAACAGGGAAAATGAGTATAATTTAACAACAAGCGACATTAAATTAGCCACATGTTCAGATGCCTGCAAGGGAGGACCTGGAGGGAGAAATGAAAATGTCACATCAGTGCCCTGCATGAAGTGCTGATGTCGGTAATCTGAAACATGTCACCTCCAACAGTGCACTGGGGTGCCAGCACTAGCTCTGTGCTGAAGCCTCTGGGGTGGCTTTCAACTTACAACCAATGGAGCTGCGGAAGGGGATGTGAAGTGGGGGTTTTACTTGAGCTGCAGCTCCATTGGGAACACCAACTTTCCCTCCCGGCTCAAGTGTCATGGAAGAACAGCTGTTGTTCACACAGAAGGTAAACACAAAATGTTGGAGTAACTCAGCGGATCAGGCTGCTTCTCTGGAGAAAAGAAATAGGTGTTTCCTCTTCAGACAGAGTCAGGAGAGAGAGAACCTAGAGGTATGAAAAGGTACAGACAAATCACAGCCAGCTCAAGAAAAGTGGAAACTACAATGGTCCATTATTGGCTAATGAAGAGAAATAAAAAGAGAAACTAGCAAAACGACTATGGTGGGGGAGGGACGTAGAGCAAGGGAATGCAACGGTTAATTTAAGTTAGAAAAATCTATGTTCATACCGCTGTTTTGTAAGCTGCCCAAGCAAAAAATTAGGTGCTGTTCCTCCAATGTGCGTGTGGTCTCAAGGGCTTGTCCCATGAGCATGCGATTGCATGCAGCAAGCGCGACCTAACGTGGTCGCTTGAGCCGTACGGCCTCGCGGGGCCAGTCCCACTTCGATCGCCGGAGCCGTATGGAGTTGTGCGGGGCTGGTCCCGACATCGCGCGGGGCTCCGATAAACTGACACTGTCCAAAAATTCCATGCGGCAACGGCCTGCCGGCCCGCAGCCGCATTGAGGCCGTACGCACCGCCTCGACGGGCGTGCACAGCGTCGCAATGCCGTACGCAGCGTCTTGATGCCGTACGTCACGCGCGAACTTCCCGCGGACTTCGATCGAACTTCACGTCAACTCGTACAGGATCACTCGATCTCCGCACGGCCCCCGCTTCCGGTTTGGTCGCGCTCGCGGCATTCAGTCGCATGCTAGTGGGACAGGCCCTGTACGGGGATCACTCGACCTCCGCGCGGCCCCCGCTTCCGGTTTGGTCGCGCTCGCCGCATGCAGTCGCATGCTCGTGGGACAGGCCCTTCACTCACCGTCTCTGCAGTGAGGAAAATGAATAAGCCCCTGACAACAGGGTTATGGAAAGAGGGTCCAGTCTTTACATTCAACTCTAAGCCGTTTCACTGATGCTGGAGTGATCCCTTGTATAAAAGATAGGTACTGCACAGAATTAACATGACTCGTCATCCTGTTAATGGCAGGTCTTGCTGCATTTGGGTGTTAACTATTTTATTATCTGAAGAGTCGTGAAGGGCGCTGAACATTGTGGAATCTTCAGCAAACCTCTCTACTTCTGACCTTATGACTGGCAGAAGGCCATTGATGAATTGTTCCCTGTGGGCAGGGTGGAAGAGGGTTAGAGATGCATGGCTCAGGTCTGACTTCTTAAAATCTGGTTGGTTGTCTTTCCTTTCCATGTGCATGTGGGTATGTGAAGTGGATAAATTGTGTGGGGCCCAAGAGGATCAAACATTGTTTCTATATTTGCATGACCAAGCACCAGGAGATCAAATACATTTGGAAAGGAATGAAGTAGAGAGTGGTGTGCATTCCCAAAGTATCATTGTATGTGTAGACCACTGGATGGAGCAGGGAGACCGAATATTGTTTCTATGTTGATGTGATCAAATAACAAACTCAAGCCCAGCTGAAATCGGTAGATCAGGACCAACATCAGGCTAATATGCTGGTCCGCACATCAGTGCGGCTGCCACCACCAGGTTTGGGGACAATTTCTTCTCAGCTGTTGTCAGACAAGTGAATCATCCCACCACAACCAGAGAGCAGTGCTGAACCACTATCTACCTCTTTGCTGACCCTCGGACTATACTTGATCGTACTTTGCTGTCTTTACCTTGCACTAAAGGTTATTCCCTTATCACGTAAATGGTAAATGGCTCGATTGTAATCATGTATTGTCATTCTGCTCACTGGATAGCATGCAACATAAGCTTTTCATTGTACCTTGGTACACATGACAATAAACTAAACTAATCTGAACAATGGACTACCTGTATCGCCATATCTTCGGGAAGTGTTTGCAAGCTGTGAAACTTGGCTAAAGAGAGGATCAATGTAGCACAACATGGTCATGGTCAAACAACCTTGTCGATCAGCTATCTCACACCAAGCAAGGTGAAGTACCAGGTGTAGAAAAAAGGGACTGCAGATGCAGGTTTACAAAAAAAAACACAAAGTGTTGAAGTAATTCAGCAGGTCAGGCAGCATCCTTGGAGAACATGGATAGGTGAACTTTCGAGTCGGGACCTGAAATAGTCTGAAGAAGTGTCCCGATCCGAAACGTCACCTATCCATGTTCTTCAGGGATGCTGCCTAACTCATTGAGTTACTCCGGCACTGTTTTTTTTAATATCAGGTGTCCATTTGTGAACTGTCACCAAGGAGAAGAAACAGAAATAAAATTATGTATTGGAATGATGTCTAGAGCAGAGACAGATAATAATTTATCAAAACCGTTAAGCCCATTCTCCAGCAATAAGTGATATATGGTAAAATCTACTTGGTGCACATACTAATGTAACCTCAGCAGGTCACCACTGCTACCATGATTCCATGAAGCAGCTACATGTTGTCTCTCCCAAGTAAAATAAAGATAATATGTATATATGTAGCAAGGTCATCTTTATACCTTGTGTACAATTCAATATCAAGAATGAAATCTGTGAGCCAGTATATATGTGAGTATAGTATATTTGTCCATAGTTATGTAAATGATCACACATGTAAGTGATGAAATGATGTCTTCATATACATGATGTGTGAACATATGTTGATTATTGATTGCCTGAAGTCTATACGTCCTGAATCTCCTGGTGCCTTCTAGAGATTATTATAGAAAGTAATTCCTGGCTCTAGCCTGGCTCACAAACCAGCTGTAAATGCATTATGCCAGGTGATGATAGACACAATAGTTGAATATGTTTCACAACTAGAAAACATAACAGGGTTTCAACAGAATACAAATACTTGTGTACTGAATGTCTGAGCTTGCAGGTCCTCTCAAAAATATTGAGATCATTAAGAGCTCTGTATACATGCAAGCCTTTTTTTTTTAACATATACAGTAGCTTGGTTTACTTTTAAAGAACTTATAATGAACAGTTTTCTTTGCCCAGTATCAAGCACAATTCATAGGCCTAAGTGGAATTATGAATGTCAATTTACCCATACAGAAGTAAGCAGAATCAAAGATAATCACGTGTAAAAGTAAAAGACTTGTTGGACCTAATTTGTTATTGATTCAGTAGGAGACGGTGGTGCCCAGCACATGCTGAGGTGCATGTAAACCATGTTGGTTCAGCATTTATTTACAACCTGTAATTATAGAATTACTGCATTACACACTGTGGTTGGAAGAGCTTGGAGGAGTTTGCACTTGTCTAAGTGAGCATACAACCAACATTTAATATGTTCTCCCTTTCATGTAAGCCAATCTATTGTCAAGCACAATATGGTCTCTGCTTATTCACTGAGGACATAAAAGAGCATCCTTTAAAACATTGGGCTGCACACATGTACATGCTTGCACTCCAAACAAAAATGTACATACACAGGCATAACACAGTGCAATATATTCACTTGTAAATAAGTGAATGAGGCACATAATCATGTGATCATTATCAAATAATAATAATAATAATAATAATAATAAATACTTTATTGATCCCCTCAGGGAAATTCAGATGTCCAGAAGCTCCCAACCAACAAACCCACAGATTCAAAACGAACGCAGACAGAAAATACATAGAATACAATGTGGACACTACCTGAGAGCAATAAATACTTAAAAAGACCAATAATTAACAGTTAAAAATTAGTAATTGCAAAATGCATCCCCCTACAGCCTAGCGGTCCGAATTATAAAATCTAATGGCTGCAGGGGTGAAGGATCTCCTGAACCGCTCCGTTCTAAATGGTACTAAAGTAAGCACAAATTGGTGGATGATCACCTTCATGTTCTCAGCCTTATGGTGTTATCACAACACCTTCAAGCAGACGTTCTCTGAAGATTAGAAGAATGAGAGAAAATCTCATTGGTACTTGCCAATTTCTTACGGGTTTCATGCATGAAAGGGGTAATTCCGGCTGAGGAGACTCCAATTAATGAGTCACAAGGGGTAGGCTGTCTAGAACAGAGATGAGGAGAAAAATCCATGCAGAGCGTGGTGAATCTTCTGGATGGCTGTGGAGGTTTAGTCCTCGAGTTAATTCAAAATAAATGTTAATGGATTTCTGGATATTGAGGGAATCAAGTGCTATGTGGAGTGCGCAGAAAAAAAATGTCACTAAGGTAGAGGTTACTGAATGGTGGCTTTATCTTATTTCTTCTGTAGATCACTTACAAATATACAACAACTCGTGGTGTTGGCAGTGAAAATAACCGGAACGCTTAAATACTGCTTGGAAAAAAAAAAGCACCAACTGAGCATTGTCGACAGCCGGGTCCTTGAAATTCAGCAGTGAGGGAGGTGAAGCCAGCTCGACATTAAAGTCGGCCATAGATGCAGAGTGAGCAGAGGGTGGAGACACGGAGATGGGAAAATTGTAGCTCAATCACTTTTGTAGTCGGGGTGCAGAGAAAGGATGGAGAGGTTCTTTATTGCCAATAGTATTCTCCAAGCAAAGATCACGCTGAAGCCATGCAGCAACTGAGTAATGATAATAATGAAATAATGGATGGGATTTATATAGCGCCTTTCTAGAATACTCAAGGCGCTTTACATCGCATTATTCATACAGTCCTCAGTCACACTCGGTGGTGGTGAGCTACTTCTGTAGCCACAGCTGCCCTGGGGCAGACTGACGGAAGCGTGGCTGCTAATCTGCGCCTACGGCCCCTCCGACCAACACCAATCACTCACACACATTCACACACAGGCAAAGGTGGGTGAAGTGTCTTGCCCAAGGACACTACGACAGTATGCACTCCAAGCGGGATTCGAACCGGCTACCTTCCGGTCGACAGCCGAACACTTAGCCCATTGTGCCATCTATCGTACTGCTGTGAGAGTGCCAGGAGGAGTGACAGAGTTGAGTCTCGAGACCTATCGCAGGTTTACTAATCTGGTGGCCTCACAGAGAGCCAGAGATGTAAAGAAATTGGAAGATTATTCCAATTGTTCTATTTGAAATTGCAGAGAATTAGAAGCTCAGCACAAGGAATCAAAGTGCAGGAGAAATGGCCAGCAAAGATATCGTTGCATTATCAGATTTATCCTCACGTCGCAAGTCTTATGAATTATTAAATTGCTTTCTGTGCGACTGAGTCAAGCATGGCTAACGTGGCCAATTCATTCAGCTCGAAGTATGTGCTACATTTCACCTGACCTGTAAAAGCGTAGCCTCGATAGAAATGGCAGCGGAGAATCCCAGAGAATTTTATCAACTACCAACGATGGCAGTTTAGAAAATTGAGGAGATTTGGTAAGTAGTCAAATTCTTTTAAACTTCTACAGGTGTACAGTAGAGAGCATAATGACTGGTTGTATCACGGCCTGGTCCTGCAACTTGAATGGCCAGAATCGAAGAAGATTGCTAAATGTGGTGAACACTGCCATTACAATTACTGACCTCCCCACCATCAAAGGAATCTATAGGAGTCGCTGCTTAAAAAAGTTGCATTGCACACCTGCCATTTGGAAGAAGGTGTCGGAGCCTGAAAATTGTCCAGGTTCGGGAGCAGCTTCTTCCCAACAACCATCAGGCTTTAATTGGACACTTCAACCTGCAATTAAGCTCTGAATTACATAGACTTGGGGCATTATTTTTGTCTTAGCATTATTATTGTTTGTTTGTGTTTTATATACTGAACTTTTTTGTTCTTTATTATGGTGTACACAGAGTACAATGTTTACATATCTGTTGCGCTGCTGTAAGCAAGAATTTAATTGTTCCGTTTGGGACATATGACACTCTTGACTTTTGTCTCTTGACTAAAAATGTCACCTAAGAAACCATTTGTAATTTAAAAGTTTTTTGCAATATTATTTCAGAAGTACCTAAGGATTGTACCGTGACTAATTGTTGCAACAACATGCGATGTTAAAGGCTCCTGATGTCGGTCTGCCTCTGTGGAGAAAGCACACAGTACCATTGCTTCCTTGGCCCTCTAAGTTTATCATCAACAATGGACTGTGTTAGTTTAATTTACCAGCTATCCTCCAGTACCTTAAAGAGTAATTATGAAAGATAGAGTTCTGACAGATGTATCACAAGGAAATTGTGCTTCGTGCTGTGATCTTTTAAAAGGAGAAATTCCTCCGGCAACAGCATGGGAAAACCGTACACACGTGCCGTGATCACAAGTCATTTGGGATCTCTGCTGTTAAGCATCTCCAGCTCCAAAGAGGCTACAGAAAATTCTTGTTCGGATGCAGGCATTCAATGTAAAGATTCAGTAATATCTATGATAAAGACATCCTATCACTAACACTTAGTTTTCTCCAGGACGTAAATTGAGACAATCAGCATGGTAAGATGTTTTCAGATCTCTCGCCCATTGTAGGAGAAGGTTACCACAGACAACATTGCTTGAAGCAGGATGGAAAAAGTGCGAGGTCGAGCAAGTTCTCAGGACATACCTCCACCTGAGAGATGAACTGGACACCTAAATAAGTCTGATTCTTAGAGGCAAAAGGATAATTGTCCCAAAGGAACAGCAGGATCAAACATTTATTCCTTACATTTTGGATGAAATCATTGCCTCTGCAGAGGAGGAGAAAATATCAACTGACCAAAGGTGAATAGGAATGGTCAGTATCATTGTGCAGAAATGCAAGACCTGCAGATCTCCAGAAAGGAACTGAGCAAAGGGAGACACACTGGTGCAACAGTAGAGTTGCTGCCTGACATCACCAGATACCCGGGTTCAATCCGGACTATGGGCACAGTCTGTATGGAATTTGTACGTTCTCCCTGTGATCTTGTGAGCTTTCTCCAGGTGCTCCAGTTTCCACCCACATTATAAAGACGTGCAGGTCAGTAGGTTAATTGGCTTCTGTAAATTGTCCCTAGTGTGTAGGATAGAACTAATGTATGGGTGATCGTTAGTCAGTGTGCACTCAGTGGGTCGAAGGGCCTGTTTACATGCTGTATCTCCAAACTAAACAAAGAAAATATTGACTGAATCCCAGAGAGACCCAGGATAAAAATCAGGTATGCGCTGATTCACCTGGACGGAGCTAAGCGTGTCTGGTGACAGTTGATTATGACTCTTATTTTGGGGAGCCGCATTTCTTAGAGAAAACTTATTTGTCGCCACATACTCCACATTCTATTTGACGTGAAGTGGTGGAAAAGGAACAAGTGCCATCTCGGGTGGACCATGGTGGAGGCTTGTTTGTCTGGTTACGGCTGGGATGATACCAAAGGATGCAGCCTTTAAATTGCAGAGCAAGAACCCCAACACACAACCTGAAGCCCCAGGAGACCTGCAACCATTCAGAGCTAGGTTTGGAAGATTGCTGACTCCTGTATCTCAGTGACCTTGTGCCAAGATAAATCACTTAAAGATTTGCAGATTTATAGATTTATATTTCTTTGTAGATGCACACCAAATGCTTGAGTAAAAGAAGGGTCCCAACCAAAATGCCACCTATTCCTATTCTTCAGAGATGCTGCTTGAACCACTGCTTGAAACTCCAGCATTTGGTATTTTTAGTTTTAGTTTTAGAGATACAGCACGGAAACAGGCCCACCAGCCCACCAGGCTCGCACTGACCAGTGATCCCTGCACATTACATCATCCTGCACACACCAGGGACAATTAACATTTATACCAAGACAATTCACCTACAAACCTGTATGTCTTTGGAATGTGGGAGGAAAACGAAGATCTCGGAGAGAATGCACGTGGTCACGGGGAGAATGTACAAACTCCGTACAGACAGCATCCATAGTCAGGATCTAACCCAGATCTCTGGTGCTGCAAGCGCTGTGAGGCAGCAGCTCTACTGCTATGCCACCCGTGCCGCCCTATCTAGCTTCAGTGTAAACCAGCATGGCGGTTCCTCCCTACACAGTTTATTTGGATCTTATTTTCTACGTTTTGCTTTTCATTATTAAAGGAAGAATGTAACCTATATATCACGTGTAGTATTGGTAGTGTACCACTGAAGCATTGTGCCCATGAATAATTGGACTCTGTTGAAATAATGGTTTGTACATGAAGCTCCTGTGAATCTGTTTGCCTCTGTGCCGCAAGGACATAGTTAAAAACATGTCCTTACTCTCAGTAAGGTCATTATCAACAAAATATTTGGGTTGTTAGTTTAATTTGCCTTATATAATCCAGTAGACTGAGAAAGATACTGAGGCCACATTAATTCACACAGCATGCATGCACTCACCTTGTGCCACCTTCCCAGCCCCTTTAGTGGGAGATTGCTTATTGAAGTATTGAAAGTGATAATGAGTGGAACCTTTGCAACTTTCTCCCTTGGTTACAGCAGATGATTAATGATGTGTGCCCAATGTAGGTGGCTGCTTGTGTCAGTGCAGGCTGGCTCTGGGACGAAGATTGGGTGCATTTTAGCCTACATTTTCCGTAACAGCTTTTTTTTCTAATTAGACAATGTCTAGCATAGAATTCGAAAGATAAGGCACCCTTCTTCCTCATCATATCTTCCGATAAATAGCATAAGCGATTTAGGAATTTCTTCTGTGCCCTGACCGACTATTCTCTGATTGTGTGCGAGCTGACAGAACATTCATCATTGGTGTCATTGATGATGTTCAAGCATGAGACTGGCAGTCGTAAACAAACATCATACTTTAAAAAAAAATAACAGCTCAGCATTTGCTTATTTATGATCGGGATTTTAAAGCTTTCTCCTCTTGGTTTTGGCCTTGGTTTTTCCCAAGTTATGAGGCTAAATATGACCTGTAAAAGTGAACTAAAACAGAGGACAGGTGATGCAATGCGTTTCTGGAGAGAAAATGGAGAATATAATAAAAATACGTATCTACTGCCCATATCATAACTTGTACAAGTTTCTGGTTCCCAGAGCCTTAGTTTCAAAATTTAAAATCCTCAATAATCATAGTCATACAGCATGGAAACGAGCCCTTCGGCCCAACTTGCCCATACTGACCAACATGTCCCATCAACACAAGTCCCCTTGCCTTCTTTTGGTCGATATACCTCTAAACCTTTCCTATCCATGTACCGACCTCGGAGGACCGGCCGCGGGCCCGGTGGACGATATCGTCGGGAGCTCGCAGGTTGGTGACCTGGTGTCCGGAGCTCCCGCGACAACAGCTGTGTCCTCTGGACTGGAGGGCCGCAGCTTCGGCGGCTTCGCCCACCCCGGGCCGCGGAGCTGAACCGGCCCGTTCGCGGAGCTTGGATTCAGCCGCGGGACTGACATCACTTACCATCGCCCGGCGGGGTCACAACATCCGAGGCCTGGATCGCCTCGGCGCAGAGGGAGAATAAGTAGGGAAGAGACATAGACTTAAGACTTTTGCCTTCCATCACAGTGAGGGGTATTCACCTCACTGTGGTGGATGTTAATTTGTGTTTTTTGTGTGTGTTTTTGCCATTTTTTACTATATGTAGGACTGCAAGGCAACAAAATGTAGTTCAGACCACAAGGTCTGAATGACAATAAAGGCTACTTTACTTTACTTTACTTTTTTACCTGTCCAAATGTTTCTTAAACCTGCAGATAGTACCAAGTCAAAATCCATTCAGCTGCCCAGATCCCAGGGTGTGAATTTCTTTCCTGGTTTTCTTAATCTCTTTCGTCCTTTTGAGGTGTTCCTCAAAACCTACACTTTGATCAGGCTTTTAGCTGTAACATATTGCACAATTCTTTGAATGCTCCCGAGAAATGTCATCCAATATTATACTTTAGCTGCAAGCTCTTATAGATGCAATATCTTGTCGAGCCAATCATGTCATATTTCTAAATGTTCTTACTGCCTTAAGGATGTTTTAAGGGATCTTGTGCCGAGGTCAGCCGGGTTTTATTTACCCACGAGAACCTTTTTTTCCCCTCTAGATTAGTCACCTATGTTTTCATTTGCAAAATGTATGTTTCATTCACTTTCATTTCCAGCAAGGGGAGGAATAGCTGGATAAGTATGTTCTTTGTACACAGAAGCAAAATATAACAGATGTTGGAAATTAAAAATAAATGTTGGAATGAATCATCAAAGGTAGACAGCATCTATAGAAAGAGAACTCATGACAATGTTTCAAGTCAATGATCAGGTCAGGTGTCAGGGGTTATGGGGAGAAGGCAGGGGAACGGGATTAGGAGGGAGAGATAGATCAGCCATAATTGAATGGCAGAGTAGACTTTATTGGCCAAATGGCCTAATTCTGCTCCTATCATCTATGACCTTATGACCTTGCATCAGAAATTGTGTGAAGGCAAGATAGGCACAGATTCCAAAATATAATTTCTGACCTCAAACTGGTGCTACACTCCCTGTTTTCATGTTCTCCCTATTTGCCTGGCGGATGAGAGATGCAACCACACTGTCCTGCTCACTAATGTGATAGTTAGCACAGCTTATGTCACAAATGGATGCATGAATTCTGCACATCATATTGGGAAAAATGTAATGCCTCCAATCCCTATAAAATCCTGGGATAACAAACCGAATCTTGCAGCTTCTGGACACAGTCGGGAAGAAGATTCAAGCCATTCTGTGCAGTTTCAATGTCAATTACATTCTGTCAATGGGGAAAGAAAGGGAAGGATTGGAGAACTGAAAAATATGCTTTGATTAAAATGTATATTTATGCACCTGCTTTCGATTTAAAGTGCCCCCTCAGGGCAAACTACAAGCGGCAACAACAATAATAAAATAACGCAGCTCTTATTAACTGCTACATATATTACAGTAATAACTGACATTTTGATTTGAATGTCTGTCTCCTCTTCATTATTCAAACGTGTGATCGCTAAATTCACAGTGAATCAGTGCATTTTCCATTCCAATAAAATACTGACACAAACCCAATATAAATGGCTGCATTGCGCATGTATCATTCCACGCACCTTTTAATCGTCTCGTCAAGACATTTTTGCAAAAGGGCTTCGAGATGTCTTGACAATTAATTGCTTTTAACCGGAAGAACTATTAGCACGGGAACACTGCCACATTTCAGAATATTGAAAAAGGATGACTTCCTCATCATCGACTTCCCTGCAGCTTAAGAAAAACGAGGGTGTTCTGTATCTAATTGCTTTGACACTCTCCCCTGCATATCATACTTGTATAGGAAAGACCACCAAATAACACGTTATACTATTTTGTTTTCAGAAGAGAACACTGGGTGCCCAGCAATGAAAGCTTCCAAGCAAAAGTAAGAAATACAGACATAACATGGCCCCTTTCAATTCTGCTGGTTTCATTATACCTTGAATCAATTCATCTGAACACTCCCAAAGTGTATGCAAAATCAAAGACCTGAAACAAATTAAAGTACCGATACACATTTTTGCCTTTTACTTAAACCAAAGATAAAATCTAAGATTTCAGTCCAGAATTGATTATTCCCTGCAGGCTTTTGTCTAATATTTCAGAAAGCTGTTGATAGAACATTATAGCTGTACATTCCCTGGGTAGGTGTTCGGTGGAGGAGTTACTATTCTCAGCAGAGCTCGGGGAAATAGAGAGTAATAATTTGAGACGTACTGAGCAGGTGCCTAAAATGAAAATTTCCATGTTGGGAATTAGGGTGTCCATGTCAGACTCTAATCTCAAAAGGCCCATGTTCTTTAGTGCTCTGTGCTCTTTCAATATTATTAAGGCTGAATTTGAAATGCAGAATGTAAGAGGAAGGAAAACCATTTCAATGAGGTTGTGAGAAAAATGCAGCAATGCCATTGTTAATCTTTTAACTTTTAAAATATTTTAATCAACAACAACATAAAGTGTCTTTAACAGAGTGAAAGCGCTTTTCAGGAGCTTTTGCAAAAAAAAAATGTCAAATCACATTGAGACTTCAACAACATGTGGTAGGGCTCTAGGGGCTAGTGGAATCAAGGGATATGGGGAGAAGGCAGGCACGGGTTATTGATTGGGGATGATCAGTTGTGATCACAATGAATGGCAGTGCTGGCTCGAAGGACCGAATGGCCTCCTACTGCACCTATGTTTCTATGTTTTCTATTATAAGGGGTTTAAAGATAGAGATATGGAAGCTTCAAGCCATAGCACTCAAGGGTTTCACCACCAATACTGAGTGATGAAAATCAAGATGCATCAGTGAGAAGAACAAGAGTCACAGAGTGATATAGTATGGAAACAGGCCCTTCGGCCCAACTCGTCCACACCGGCCAACAATGCCGCAGCTACACTAGTCACACTTGCCTGCGCTTGGTCCATATCCCTCCAAACCTGTCCTATCCGTGTACCTGTCTAACTGTTTCTTAAACAATTGGATAGTCCCAGCCTCAGCTACTTCCTCTGGCAGCTTGCTCCATACACCCACCACCCAATGTGTGAAAAAGTTACCCCTCTGATTACTATTAAATCTTTTCGCCTTCACCTTGAACCTACGTCCTCTGGTCCCTGATTCCCTAATGGACCTGACCCACTTATGCAATTTTTGGGCGACTCCAGGCGACTGCCGCAAATTTTCAACAGTGGCGACAATTGTTGGGGTCGTAGGTTGACGTAGGTGTAGTCGTAGGTTGTCGCCAGGTATCGTAGGTGAATTCCATTAAAATTAGTCCCTGGCAGTCACCTAAAGAGTTGCCTAAGTGGGATAGGCCCATTACTCTGGGCAAAGACTGTGCATCTGCCTGATCTATTCCTCTCATGATTTTATACACCTCTATAAGATCTCCCCTCATCCTCCTGTGCTCCAAGGAACTGAGATCCAGCCTAATCAACCTCTCCCTATAGCTCACGCCCTCTAGTCCTGGCAACATCCTCGTAAATCTTTTCTGAACCCTTTCAAGCTTGACAATATCTTTCCAATAACATGGTGCCCAGAACTGAACATAATATTCTAAATGCGGTCTCACCAACGTCTTATACAACTGCAACATGACCTCGCAACTTTTATACTCAATACTCTGACTGATGAAGGCCAAAGTACGAAAAGGCTTTTTGACCACCTTATCTACCTGCGACTCGACCTTCATGGAACCATGCACCTGTACTCCTACATCCCTCTGCTTTGCAACACTACCCAGAGGCCTACCATTTGCTGTGTAGATCCTGCCCTTGTTCGACATCCCAAAATGCAACACCTCACACTCCTCTGTATTAAATTCCGTCAACCATCCCTCCGCCCACCTGGCCAATGGATTCAGATCCTGCTTCAATCGTCCACAACCATCTTCACTATCTGCAAAACCACTAACTTTTGTATCATCAGCAAACTTGCTGTTAGAGTTAGAGTTCTCAGATATTTGTAAAGTGCAGAGATGAGAAACCTTGTGGGTACACAAAAATGCTGGAGAAACTCAGCGGGTGCAGCAGCATCAATGGAGCAAGGGAAATAGGCAACGTTTCGGGCCGAAACCCTTCTTCAGACTGATGGGGGTGGCGGGAGAAGAAAGGAAAAAGGAGGAGGAGGAGCCCGAGGGCTGAGGGATGGGAGGAGACAGCCCGAGGGCTGAGGAGGGGGAGGAGACAGCAAGGGCTAACACAATTGGGAGAATTCAATGTTCATCCCCGCAGGATGCAGACTCCCCAAGCGGAATATGAGGTGCTATTCCTCCAATTTCCGGTGTTGCTCACTCTGGCCATGGAGGAGACCCAGGACAGAGAGGTCGGTTGGGGAATGGGAGGGGGAGTTGAAGTGCTGAGCCACCGGGAGGTCAGGTAGGTTCTTGCGGACTGAGCGGAGGTGTTAGGCGAAACGATCGCCCAACCTCCGCTTGGTCTCACCGATGTAGATCAGCTGACATCTAGAGCAGCGGATGCAATAGATAAGGTTGGAGGAGATACAGGTGAACCTCTGTCGTACCTGGAACGGCTGCTTGGATCCTTGAATGGAGTCGAGGGGGGAGGTGAAGGGACAGGTTTTGCATCTCTTGCGGTTTCAACGGAAAGTGCCCGGGGAGGGGGTGGTGTGGGAGGGAAGGGAAGAATTGACAAGGGAGTTATGGAGGGAGCGGTCTTTGCGGAAGGCAGACAGGGGAGGAGATGGGAAGATCTGGCGAGTGGTGGGATCAGGTTGGAAGCGGTGGAAATGGCGGAGGATTATTTGTTGTATGTGACGGCTGGTGGGGTGAAAGGTGAGGACCAGGGGGACCCTGCCCTAGTTGCGACTGCAGGGATGGGGAGAGAGAGCAGTGTTACGGGGTATGGAAGAGACCCTGGTGCGAGCCTCATCTATGGTGGAGGAGGGGAACCCCCGTTCCCTGAAGAATGAGGACATTTCAGATGCCCTGGTGTGGAACGCCTCATCCTGGGAGCAGATGCGGCGTAGACGGAGGAATTGGGAGTAGGGGATGGAGTTCTTACAGGAAGCAGGGTGGGAAGAAGTGTAGTCCAGATAGCCATGGGAGTCAGTAGGTTTATAGTGGATGTCGGTCAGAAGTCTATCACCTGCGATGGAGATAGTGAGGTCAAGGAATGGTAGGGAAGTGTCGGAAATAGTCCAGGTGTATTTGAGTGCCGGATGGAAGTTGGTGGTGAAGTGGATGAAGTCAGTCAGTTGTGTGTGGGTGCAGGAGGTGGCACCAAAGCAGTCGTCAATGTAGTGGAGGTAGAGGTCGGGGATGGGGCCCTGGTACGTATTGAACAAGGATTGTTCGACATACCCGACAAAGAGGCAGGCGTAGCTGGGGCCCATGCGTGTGCCCAAACCTTGTGGTTGTGGAGGGATTTTAAGTAATGAAGCCAGCTGGTCCTGGCTGTCCTACATTATGTGCTGATGCATCCCTGTGCTTGGCGTTTCACCACTTGCATATTTCTGTAAAAGAGACTGCAAAGTGCCACTGTTGCATTGACATTCAGACAGCGTTTTTCTACCTGTAAATCCACGGGGACAGAGACACTGGAAGCCTCCAGGCATATTATAGCAGCTGCCATTGTTCAGACAAGGTAGAAGCTCGCATTCATTCACATCCAGTTCACATAAAATCCCGTGGTATCCCACTGTACAATTGCACTGGAACCTGAGGGGAGAAATGCACAGACAAGCACAAATTACATCAATAATATCAATTAACCAAGTGTGCGCGTGATAAAAATACCTTTCATGTTATCCAACTGCACATTGATTTAGGTCTTGGTTCTATTGACATACAGAGGTGGTATAATTAGTTGAAACTTAATTTTTATTTGGACTACGACCAGCGCAAAGTTAATTTGTTCCAGACGTTCCCTGACTTTGAACAGAGGTTGTATCAGATAGCAAGTTAAAATTACAGTAATTTCAAATCACAAAGGGTATAACTACAGACTAAGATTGGATGGAAAGCCTTTGTGAGTATTAATGGTTCTGTCTTAATTCAACTTACTCCAAATCAGACGACTCCCTTTATGCCAAGCCCTGTTTCATGCTTAGTCTGCTAGCCGGCGTTACATATATCACACAAACATTATTTTTTTTTTGTACCAATAATCATTTATTTAATGACAATCACAATACGAAAACCAAAAATAAACTAAAACTGTGGTAACACATCCACCACCATAGTACAAAATCACTAAATTATCTACATTTTCAAACAACTATGTTACAATCCTTGCAAATATATTAAATAACTACGATACAACTGTCCCTCTCTGAAACCACCTGGGTGCGGATGTAACCCCGGAAAAGGGGCAAGCATCTAGCTCAGGCAAAGCCCTCTTCCGCCTGGTTCCGTAACTCGCGGATGGCCAGCTTGGCCAGGCGTAGGAGCAACCCAACCAGGACATCTTCGGTCCTGCCCACTGCCTAGATCCCGTCACCAGTCCTTCGGCCGCTGACAGCAGAGCCACTCCGCCCCCTACGGACCCTAGGTGGAGTAGCTATGCTCCTTGCTCTCCGGACCCTGGCTACAAGGGACACTCTACTGGTCCCTCACACGTTATTCTTAAAGCAATTACAGAATTTTCCACAAAACAGTATTTCGAAGGAAGAGTAACATCTAAGATGGGTGTAATGAGGGAGAAAACCGGAGCACCCGGAGGAAACCCATGCAGTCACAGGGGGAACAAGCAAACTCTGAGTTGGACAACAAGAGCCAACACCAGTTGTGTCCGAGTCAGGTGGTTGCAGATTGAAATCTCAGTTCAGAGGAACAGATATGAAACACTATTTTATCCCGACGATGGGTCAGAGGCGAGAGTACATTGCGTTGAGCTACTATAGCCCTTTGTAAGAAGGCGAATGACAGCACCAACGTGTTAAATCAGAAATGTTTGCAATTTGTACATATTGGTGAGAAAATTATTTTATTTTCACTCTGATGAGGAATGCTGCCTTATCAGAGGTGTTGTTTTTTGAGGGAGACATGAATCAACGAACTGTGCAGCACAGTGGCACAATAGTAGAGATACTGGTACCTTACAGCACCAGAGACCCAGGATCGATCTTGCATGGAATTTGTTGGGTTCTCATTGTGACCTGGTGAGTTTTCTCGGGGTGCTCCAAATTTCTTCTACATTCCAAAGACATGCAGGTTTGTAGGTTCATTGCCTTTTGTAAATTGCCCTTGTACATAGGATAGAACTAGTGTACTGGTGATCACTGGTTGGCATAGACTCAATGTGCTGAAGGGCCTGTTGCTCCAACATCTCTAAAACAACGTGCTGGTTTGTAGGTTAATTGGCTTCTGTAAATTGCCCCTGGTATGTAGGATGCAAAATTGGAGTAATATTGTGGAAGAACATATTAATGTGCTTCCTTACTTAATTTTGATTGGAATTAAACAAGGTAACGATAAGGGTGTTTGGATTTGACAATAGGCATCTCTCATTAACCAGGTGTAGAAGAGGTTTGTGACAATGGGTAAAGTAAGCTTAGACATATTACCTCTTGTCTAGGAATGTGTTGAAGGGTGGATGGTAAACCTAAACATGAAATAGTAGATGGAGATAAGGAAGCTTGTTTCTCTCAGCAGTGTGTTACAGTAGACCACCTGGGCCCCCTACTGCTAGTAGCGTAGATACGTTGCAGTAAATGGGGGGTTTATGATTGGCTCGGAGTGGAGATGGTGGCACGGTCCACCTAAAAGTTGAGATAGAATAATGTCAAGATGCCCTTGTATTATGTTGGACTTGCATTAACCATCTGTTGTTGAATCGGATTGACATAAACAAAAAAGTATGTTATGACTAATGAAATAATTGGTACCCATGTAGTAGATAGTATATTTTTGTATAGTTGTATCTAATAAAAAACAAAAATTGTTTACTGCACAGTATACAGCTTGCAAAAGTTTTCATACCCCTTGAACTTTTCCACATTTTGTCACGTTACAACCACAAACGTAAATGTATTTTATTGGGATTTTATGTGATAGACCAACACAAAGTGGTGCATAATTGTGAAGTGGAAGGAAAATGATACATGGTTTTCAACTTTTTTTACAAATAAAAAACTGAAAAGTGTGGCGTGCAAAAGTATTCAGCCCCCCTGAGTCAATACTTTGTAGAACCACCTTTCACTGCAATTACAGCTGCAAGTCTTTTGGGGTATGTCTCTACCAGCTTTGCACATCTAGAGACTGACATTTTTGCCCATTCTTCTTTGCAAAATAGCTCAAGCTCAGTCAGATTGGATGGAGAGCGTCTGTGAACAGCAATTTTCAAGTCTTGCCAGAGATTCTCAATTGGATTTAGGTCTGGACTTTGACTGGACTTTGACTGGGCCATTCTAACACATGAATATGCTTTGATCTAAACCATTCCATTGTAGCTCTGGCTGTATGTTTAGGGTCGTTGTCCAGCTGGAAGGTGATCCTCCGCCCCAGTCTCAAGCCTTTTGCAGATTCTAACAGGTTTTCTTCCAAGATTGCCCTGTATTTGGCTCCATCTTCCCATCAACTCTGACCAGCTTCCCTGTCCCTGCTGAAGAAAAGCATCCCCACAGCATGATGCTGCCACCACCATGTTTCACAGTGGGGATGCTGTGTTCAGGGTGATGTGCAGTGTTAGTTTTCCGCCACACATAGCGTTTTGCATTTAGGCCAAAAACTTCAATTTTGGTCTCATCTGATCAGAGCACCTTCCTCCACATGTTTGCTGTGTCCCCCACATGGCTTGTGGCAAACTGCAAACGGGACTTCTTATGGCTTTTTTTTCAACAATGGCTTTCTTCTTGCCACTCTTCCACAAAGGCCCGATTTGTGGAGTGCACGACTAATAGTTGTCCTGTGGACAGATTCTCCCACCTGAGCTGTAGATCTCTGCAGCTCCTCCAGAGTTACCATGGGCCTCTTGGCTGCTTCTCCGATCAATGCTCTCCTTGCCCGGCCTGTCAGTTTAGGTGGACGGCCATGTCTTGGTAGGTTTGCAGTTGTGCCATACTCTTTCCATTTTCGGAGGATGGATTGAACAGTGCTCCGTGAGATGTTCAAAGCTTGGGATATTATTTTATAACCTAACCCTGCTTTAAACTTATCCACAACTTTATCCCTGACCTGCCTGGTGTGTTCCTTGGGCTTCATGATGCTGTTTGTTCACTAATGTTCTCTAACAAACCTCTGAGGCCTTCACAGAACAGCTGTATTTATACTGAGATTAGATTACACACAAGTGGACTCTATTTACTAATTAGGTGACTTCTGAAGGCATTTGGTTGCACTGGATTTTATTTAGGGGTATCAGAGTAAAGGGGGCTGAATACTTTTGCACGCCACACTTTTCAGTTTTTTATTTGTAAAAAAATTTGAAAACCATGTATCATTTTCCTTCCACTTCACAATTATGCGCCACTTTGTGTTGGTCTATCACATAAAATCCCAATAAAATACATTTACGTTTGTGGTTGTAACATGACAAAATGTGGAAAAGTTCAAGGGGTATGAATACTTTTGCAAGCCACTGTAACTGTCGGCTAATTCTGCGGTGGAGTCAGGGAATTTACAAGGTTAATTCCCGGGATGGCGGGACTGTCATATGCTGAGAGAATGGAGCGGCTGGGCTTGTATACTCTGGAATTTAGAAGGATGAGAGGAGATCTTATGGAAACATATAAGATTATTAAGGGTTTGGACACACTATAGGCAGGAAACATGTTCCCAATGTTGGGGGAGTCCAGAACCACGGGCCATAGTTTAAGAATAAGGGGTTAGCCATTTAGAACGGAGATGAGGAAACACTTTTTCACACAGAGAGCTGTGTGTCTGTGGAATTCTCTGCCTCAGAGGGCAGTGGAGGCCAGATCTCTGGATACTTTCAAGAGAGAGCTGGATAAGGCTCTTAAAGATAGCGGAGTCAGGTTATATGGGGAGAAGGCAGGACCAGGCAATGCTGGCTTGAAGTGCTGAATGGCCTACTCCTGCACCTATTGTCTTTTGACTAATATGCCGTAGTGCCCCTGGGTTAAAATGGGCCTCTGGCTGTTCAAGCTTTAGTAAATTGTTTGATGCCCTGACAGGCTCAAGTTTATAAATTGGATAATCTAGAATGGCAAAATAAGCTGTGGGAAAATGTGTTAACAACGCTTGTGAACGTAGAAAGGGAGGGATTGTTTGCGCAAGCGAGAGAGCAGAAACTCAAAACATCGGGCCGGTATTACATGGGGAGAGGGGGCTGGGGTAGAGGAGGAAGTTGTAGAGGTAGGGGCTGAGGAAGGGGACAAGGGCAAATAAAAGAGGCAACACGAGGTACATGCTGGAGATGTGGTAAGAAAGGGCATTGGGCTAGAGATTGCAGATGTACCCCACAGCTGCAGCAAGGTTCCCCCAAACAGGAGGGGGGGGGGGGTCCAGCACCTTAATGATACTTTTCTAATCTCTAAAACAGCCCCACTCTTGTTACTGGGAAGACAGGCTCTGTGCAATCTGGGAACGGTCTGACACTGTACCGCAGACGGGATGTTTATGGAATTCCCTCAAATGCAGACACATCAATTGCTAAATTTAATTAAGGAGGAAGAACAAGCGCAAAAGATGCCTTTGCTATATTGTTGGCAATTGAGTAACAATCTGTACAGTCAATTGGTTAATCAAATCCATTGTGCTCTGCAAATAGTGCAGGATTCAATAGGCCAGTATTTACATGATCTTGTTGAAACCAGCCAAAAACATATAAAAACATAAGCACTGCATTATACGGACTCCTCCCTAATCCCGGGAACCAAGAAAACGTCCTCCCCGGGTTGAATAAACTCAAACAATTAACAGTTGCCCCATATTTGTACCTTAGAGTCCCAGGATTAGGAATAATAGTGCACCTCTCTCTAAATCAAAGGGATCGATCTGAGATGGGAGAGTCACACCTGAGTCACACCTGACCATAACTACTAGACCTCCAGCAACAGTGAAGGAAATAGGAGTAAATATAAACAAACAAAAGCTGAAGGACAAACGGTCAATTCATGTTTTAAAGTTGCCAATGGCAAAAGGAGAGATCCAGATTGATTTATTTAATGTTATAGAAGGAAAGATCACATGGGTCAGAAAGGAATGGGACACTATTTTTGAAAAGCAACACTGCCTACTGAGGATCCGCCAAGGTTGCCAATGGCTCTGGTCCAAGTACCCTATGAGCTATGGGCAAAGCATAAGAATCATGTGGGAAGTGGCGGCGCTGGCCAAGCAGCTGCGGCTCGCCTGCAGTCCGTCTGTCCTTTTCTTTTTTTCTTCTTCTTTTGTCTTGTTGGACGTATGTTTTAGTTTATTTTTAGTTGTGTATGTAGGGGGGGGGCGGGGGAAACTTGTTTTAGTCTCTTCCTTCGGGGGGTTGCGACCTTTTCTTTGTTGTATCTCCATCTCCGTCTCGGTCTGCGCTGAAGCCTAATCGCGGAGCTGGGGGCCTCCAACTGGGGCCGACCGCGAGGCTCCAGAGGCAGAGCAAGGACTCACCATCGTGAAGCTGGCCAACTTTGGGGCTGTGGTGGCGGCCCAACTTCGGAGCCTCGGAGGCTTCGGCCGCGGGCTCGGTGGACGGCAACGTCGGGAACTCGCAGGTCCCAGGTTGGTGACCGATTCTCTGGAGCTCCCGCAACAACAACTTCGTCCGCTGGACTGGAGGGTGGCTGCTTCGTCCGCCCCGGGCTGCGGAGTTTGAACCAGCCCAGATTCGGCCGCGGGACTTACAATCACCCGGCGGGGGGGCCCAACATCGAAAGCCTGGTTCACCTCAACACAGAGGAAGAACCAGGAAGGAAGAGACACGGACTTTAAGACTTTTGCCTTCCATCACAGTGAGGAGGTGCCTGGTAGACTCATTGTGGTGGATGTTAAACTGTGTTCATTGTGTGTTCTGTTATTTTAATCTCTGTCATGACTGCAAGGTATGTAATTTCGCTCAAACTAACAAGTTTGAATGACAACAAAGGATACTTTATACTCTAAAATCAGCCCCTGAACATAAAGTTACTTTAAAAAAGGGTGTTGCTTTGTATGGACTGCAGAACGGAGCCAGGCGTTTAGAAATCTAAAGAATGCTATAGTTACTATTCCGGCATTGGGATTGCCAAACTTTAAAAAGCCCTTTCAACTTTATATAAATGAATTAAAGAGGTTTGCGACTGGGGTCCTGGTCCAAGAGCATGGAAGGAGACAAAGACCGGTAGCTTATCATTCCATGGCTTTACCAGCTGTGGTAAATGGCATGCCAGCCTGCTTGCAAGCTGTAGCGGCAACGGCTACGATGACAGAAAAATCAATCCCCATCGTTCTTGATCACCCCGTGTGTAGTGACTGTTCCTCATGCCGTGATGTTATTATTGAACTCTGCAGAAACACAGCATTTCACAGCCACTAGAAGAACAGGATATGAAGTTATCTTTCATCACATCTGAACTATACTTATCAGCGATTGCCTGCTATCAACCCAGATAGCTTTGTACCACTGCCAGAAGAAGGATGTGACCATGATTATTATTGCTTGTAGAAGCCACTGCCACTCCCCGGCTGGACTTCTAGAGTCATCCAATTAATAATCCCGAGCTGGTCCTATTTACTGATGGCTCTTCACACCGACTTAGCGATGACAGATTTTTTTATTTTTTTTTTATTTTTTTTAATATAAATGTATTCAATTATTAAAAAATAATATTACACTACAATAAAACAAGCCAGAACCCACCACCATAATACAATACAAACATGTAATAAACTATTATACAACTATGATACAATCCTTATTGAGGATACATTCAACACCCTGCGGAGCCCAGCGGTCCCGGAACTCCCTCAGGGTGCCCGCAGACAGGGCGTATTCCCTTTCTAATCCCACCCGGGCACGGACGTAACCCCGGAAAAGGGGCAAAACGATGACAGATTATTAGCAGGATATGCGGTGGTCATGCCACACCAAGTGCTGGAGGCATATGCTTTACCATGCGGAATGTCCACTCACGCAGCTGAGCTGTATGCCCTGACTCGTGCCTGCATATTGGCAAAAGATAAAAGTGCTAATATCTACACCGATTCTCGCAATGCGTTTGGGGTTGTACATGGCTTTGGGCAGTTATAGAAAAAAAGATGATCCATCACATCAAGAGGAAAGACTATAAAGCATGATAAACTGGTCTTAAATTTACTGGATGCTATCCAATTGTCACAGCAAATCGCAGTTATTAAATGTGAGGCTCATACATCATCGGATGATGATGTATCAAAGAGAAACAGATCAGCTGATTATGTAGCCAAACAGATTGCCCTCAGGCAAACCCAACAAGCACAAGCGGCTAAAATTAAGTCTGCAACATAAAGAAAGCTCTCGGTTAGCATTGATGGAGCCCAGTTACAGGATTCCCAAAGCCTAGTATCACTCCAGGAGAAGAATTCCTGGAGCAAAGCAGGGTGTTATCGAGACCCCATTGTCTGGGCCCAGCCTGATGCTCAGGTAGTTTGCCCCAGGAGCCTATTTTTGTTCCTCTCTCACCTAGCCCATGGGCAGGCTCACATGTGAAAAGGGGGCATGGCATTGTCCCAGCAATGGTATGCACCAGGTGTATCAGTTATAATTGATAAAGTTGCAAGAACATGTCTGGTGTGTCCCAGCAATTGTATGCACCAGGTGTATCAGTTATAATTGATAAAGTTGCAAGAACATGTCCGGTGTGTCAACAAAATAATAGAGGGAAGACGACTGCGATATTTGATCACCTAACATAATCTGAAATGCCTTTTGAGAATTTGCGAATTGATTTTACAAATATGCTTGCATCAAAGGGTTTTAAGTACATTCTGGTCATAGTTGATATGTTCTCCAGATGGGTGGAAGCACACCCCACAAGGAGGGATGATGCAAGGACGGTAATACATATTTAATGAAAGAAATAATGCCTAGATTCAGGATACCCATGGGAATAAACAGTGACAGAGGAACTCATTTCACCAGTAAATTAGTTCAGAACCTGTCGAAAGCTCTTGGGTTCCAGTGGGAATTACACTACCATACCAATCACAGTCCTCTAGGATTGTGGAAAGAGTAAATGGGGAAATAAAAGCTACTTTGATCAAAGTATGCCAGCAAAATAGGTTGTTGTGGCCAGACACCTCTCGAGATATTGATAGGGCGACCTATGACAACAGGACCCCGACCCTCGATGACTCCTGAGAAGGTAGCCTTGATATGGAATGATGAAATAATCCTTAAGAAATGCTCAAGCCATGGTGAGAAACAGTTGGTAAAATCTATGAGATTTTATGAGGCACAGGTCCCTCCGGCAAACGGAAATATACACCCGTTTAAACCAGGAGATCAGGTTCATGTGTGAGCAATGAACAAAGATTCTTTCTATACTAGATGGAAAGGACCATATTTGGTGCTGCTAACAACAGGGACAGCAGTAAAAGAAGAACCCGATTGGATACATGCCACCAGATGTAAACTGCATCACTTCGATGGAACCCTTGAGGAGAAGGAAACGCAAGAGCCGTAAATTTTTGTATGGTTAAGACGATGATAAAAAGTGTCAAAATGTAGACATTTTCTTTATTAACTATCTTTGTAGAATATATTAACATTATATGCGATCCAAGTGGACATGAGAGTGAAGAGAGACATCTAGATAGTTACGAGAAACAGGATTAAGTTAGAAGTTGGAGTATGAAATTCAACTAACAACTTTCACACTGAACATAGCGAACTTACAGCTAAAAAAAAAGAAGAAAAAAAGGCTTCCTTATCCGATTAGAATGTTGGGTTTGTGCCCATATTCCCACACATGCTGAAGAAGGTATCCCTTTGCGAGCTCAAGGACGGGTTCAAACCAAATTATAATCAGACATGTTTGCCTCCGTTTTTGCAACTGATTAATGAGAGAAAATATTAAAATCCTTTCTTACTACGTGTTGATCACAAAGACCAAGAAGGAGGGAACTGTGGACGAAAATATTAACATCCTTCCTTAATTTTGATTGGATTTGAACAAGGTAACAAAAGGGTGTCTGGATGTGACAATTGGCATCTCTCGTTGACCAGGTGTAGAAGAGGTTTGTGGGAATCGGCAAAGTAAGATTAGACATAATACCTCTTGTTTAGGGATGTGTTGTAGGATGGATGGTAAATGTAAACATGAAATAGTAGACAGGGAAAAGGAAGCTTGCTTCGCTCAGCAGTGTGTTACAGTAGACCACCCACTCCCCCTACCGCTAGTAGCGTAGATACGTTGCAGTAAATGGGGGGCTTATGATTGGCTCAGAGAGGGGAGTGGTGGCGTGGTCCGCTTAAAAGGTGAGATAGAATAATGTTAAGATGCCCTTGTATTACGTTGGACTTGTATTAACCATCTGTCGTTGAATAAGATTGACATAAACAAAAAGTATGTTATGACCAATGAAATAATTGGTACGCATGTAGTAGATAGTATATTTTTGTATAGTTGTATCTAACAAAAAACAAAAGTTGTTTACTGCACAATATAACTGTCGGCTAATTCTGCGGTGAAGTCAAAGAACTGGTGAGCAGTGAACTGCCGCCATCTCTCCATGATATCATGCAATAAAGTCTCTTGAAGCGAAACTGCGAAGCCTCCACTTTTCATTTTCTTTTAATTTCCATCTAAATTAATTTCTTCCACAAATATCGAACTAATATATAGGTGATTGTGGGCTATCATGGACTCAGTAGGCCAAAGCTGTGTCTCTAAAATAAAACATGTTATCCTCAATGCTTTGGCTATAATTTACATCTCAACAGATGAGTTAGCACAATCCCATTTTGGGGGATTGTGTACAAATTGACATATGTCCCCAACAATGGAGCATTACTTACACTTCTAATCAATAATTAGCTGTGATGCCCTATGTGGTATCCTGAAGTTATCAAAGGTGCAATATAAAAGCAAGTGTTTTCCTTTATCTATATTAACTTTGCCTTTTTTTAAGCTTCCGTTTAGATCGTCGGAGGGCAGGTATAGTCCGTGACGTCATGAATAGTGATGTTAGCGGTTTACGATATATCCCATGAATGTCTACAGAGTCACTGTGACATGATAGGAATTACACTATAAGCATTCAAGTTAAAACTTCAAGCACATTTTATTTGCTTATTTTCCACTCTTGGGGCTATTTCTACTTGAACAGCGAGTACTGGAGAATTCAAGCAGGAGGTGCAATTGAGCTTAATAAAGTAGATGTTCCCACAGCTGGTTATGCAGGTGCGAGTCTGCTTATTCCTCACTGTCAGAAGGGCAGTAACACATAGGGGAAAGTGTGGATTGGAGTCAGGGCTATGTTGTGAGGTTAAGTCTCTGAATAGTACTGCACCAGAACACAATTCTCCCTCCTGAGAGTGTCGAGGGCACAGGAGTGTTCCCTTCAGGCCTGCTGCTGTAAAACAGGTTAATATGTCTGGCTTGGATATTCCCACTGATCTTTAAGAGTTGAGCAAATTTCATGGCAATTCCATTTCAAGCTGCAGCCTCATTTTTTTGTATATGTAAGTGTTCGACCACGAGGTGGCTATTCAGCTCATCATTCGTTTCATCAATCATTTTTGAAGCAAAATACTGCGGTCATTACAGCCCTGTTATTCAGTGAGGTCATTATTATAGTTTAACTCAATCTCCCAATGTTGTCTCCTTAACCTTCAATAACCCCAGATAACAAAATCCAGCCAAGCCAATTGTTAATATTTTCAACAAACCCCTCAGTTTTTATTTAGGAGAGAGAGTTCCAGATGTTGACAATTGTTTGTGAGGAGATGTGCATATGATAGCGTCCCCAATCAGCCTTGTTCTCATTTTAAATTTCAACATTTTAACTTTGTTCTCTGGTCAGAGACGACCAAAAATCGCATCAAAAATGAAACATCAAAATGGCGTCCGGCGCACTGCTCAACTTCCATCGGGGCACCGCGGTATTTTGCTTCAAAAATGATTGATGAAACGAAACGCCATGGGACCAAAAAAGAATCCCACAGTTGAGGAAGTCGACGACATAAAAAGGTCGCTCGACTTTCTGACAGTGGAGGTTTCTGCTGTCAGACTACAGCAGAAAAGTATTTTGGATTTAGTAGAAGAGGTCATGAATGAATGAATGAATACGTTTATTGTCATTGCACAATACTGTGCAACAAAATTCCATTACATCTCCTCCGGTTAAAAAAAAATACAACCACGACAACCATTAACACATGGCCAAGGCCCCGAGTCAACAAAACGTCGAGAAGGAAAAAAGGATAGTCTTTCTGGAGAACCGGGTGGCTGATTTGGAGCAATGCACATAGATGACCGCACCATAATCACCAGGCTGGAGACTAAACCCCGGTCTTACGCCCGGGCGGCGACGATGAGGAACGGTTGGGAACGCAGTAAGTTGGACTCAAACTCTGGAGCAACAAGTAAAACAAGAGACTAAATAAATACTACCATGACAAGTTCTGAAAGAAGTCATTTACCTCCGTCAGGTGATAATGATGAACCACAAACAACAAGGATGACAGAATGTGATAAACTGGGTTTGAAAACTTTTGAATATACCGAGCATAAATCACAAGATATAGAAAATGATTATGATCCAGAAAATAATTTCTTCAAGAATATCAACAACAATTGCTGCTACTGCACAGATGAACAGTTTAACATGAAGGTTAGATCATAATATATCAATTATTCACTTTAACAGCAGAAGCCCATGTGCCAACTTCCAAAACATCAAAGAATATATGTTAATTCAAGAAACCATTCAATATAAAAGCTATATCATAGACTTGGATCAGCCCCGAGAAAGATGTGGACTTTGAGTTGATTGGATATGAATTGAATTATATGAACAGGAAGAACAAGAATGGAGGGGTCGTGGCTTTGTACGTGGATAAACACTTCAAATATAAGGTGGTGGAAAGCACGACAACAGCAATTCATAACGTGCTAGAATGTATCACAATAAAAACCTGTACAGATAAGAAAAATGTAATTTTGAGCTGTATATATAGAGCACCAGGATCTAATATTGAAATATCCACCATCAGGGGCGCTGAACGATTGGCAGCCCCGCCAACAGTCTGTTTTTACGTCTTTTAAAATTTTATTGCGTTTTATAAGTTTGTTTTATGTGGGGGGAGGGGGAGAGCGGGGCAATTTTTTTTTCAGTTTCTTCCCTTGCCGGAGACACAATGTTTCCGGGTGGCGTCTCCGATCGCTTTGCGGCCTATCATTGATGGAGCCGGAGGCATCTACGGACTGACGTTAGGCCCCACCGTGGGGTGCAAACTTAAGATCGGACCGACCCCTTGACTGGGATTGCTCCAAATGTGGCCTGCGCATTTATCATCAAGAGCTCGCAGTCTCGGGAGAGGCTAGTCGGGAGCTACGACGCCCGTAGCTCCTGATCGCCCGGCACGGGGAAGCAGACATCCCCCCGATGCAGGAGCTGGATCGCACCAACGGAGGGCCCAAAACGCCACCGGCTATGGGAGTGAAGATTGGCCCGTCAACGGAGGGGTCGAGGCCCATGACCGCGGGAGAGCTAAGTGAAGAGTTTGAACTTTTTCTTCGCCTTCCATCACAGTGAGGAATGTGGAGTCTCTGTGGTGGATGTTTATGTTAAGATACATTTTGTGTATTCTGGTGCTTTGTATTCGTATGACTGGCAAGTGAAATTTCTTGTATGTTGCAATAAAGTATTATTGTGTTTGTGATTGTGATATTTAAGGATTGGATGGAAGAAATATTTGGTAAAACATTCCAAATATTTATGTTCATCTGTGGGGATTTCTACATAGATCTGTTAAATCTAAATAAGCATAGCATGACAGTAGAGATTATTAATGTAATGTATAGCATGAACTTATATCCAAAAATCACTAGACCGGGCAGAATTACATCTCACTGTGCCACGCTAGTAGGTAATATATTCACAAATGTTATGGAACATAATACCGTGAGCAGGTTAATAATAAATGACATCAGAGACCATTTGACAGTTTTTGCAATCTATGACAGTAACTATAAGAAGGATAAGAATGTCTATAACCTGATATAGAAACGAGTGAGGATGGAAGAATCTATGAATGCATTTAGAAATGTACCACCATCACAAGATTGGAGAATAATATACGAGGAAGAAGACATTGACCAAGCATATGAAACATTCTTAAAAATATTCTCAATATTGTATGACAAAAACTGTCCAATAAAACAATACTGTAGAAGAAATTTATATAGATATTCCATGGATTACAAAGGGATTGCAAAGGGCCTGCAAAAAGAAAAAATACTTTATATAGAGAGTTCATAAAGTATAGAACTGTAAAGGTGGAAATTAAATATATAAAACATAAAAATAAGTTAACTAATATTGAGATTGAGGGGGGGAGAGATTGAGGGGTGGTGAGCCCTCCACCCCTCTATTCCCCCTTTCCTCTCCCTCCTCTACTCCCCCCCCCTTTCCTCTCCCCCCCCCCCTTTACTCCCCCTTTCCTCTCCCCCCCTCTACTCCCCCTTTCCTCTCCCCCCTCCCATCTCAATCCCCCCTTTTGCACCCCCTCTGCCCCCCTCCCTCCACCCCCCTCCCTCTCTCTCTTTCTCTGCCCCAGGGAGGGGGTAGAGAGGGAGGGGGAGGGGGTAGAGCCAGCACCTACCCAGATTGTAGAGCAGCAGATTCCCCACCAGGCGCCGGGCCCGAGCTAGGCTGCGGCCAGTATGGACCCGAGCATGGCCCGTTGCGATCTGAGTACGGTCATAAGCAGCGGAGGGACGGCCGATCGTGGCATCCACGACGGAAAGCCCACCCACCTGGATGACAGATGATCGGGTGGGGGAGGCTGAGACGGGGTCGTACCCCGTGACGGCCATGTGTGATCAGGATCACCAGTGAGGAAAAGGCATCACGATTCCCCGAGTCCCTGGGATCGACGGAGGAATTGCAGGTCTCCATAGACGGCCTCTCCCAGAGGGAGTAATATCCACCACGATCAACTTCCCATCAGCGAGGCCATCTCGTTTATATACCATGTTATTTGAACTGGTCATCAGCGAGACCATCTCGTTTATTTACCAAGCTATTTGAAATTTTTGAAACTTTTCATAAATAACTCGGGAAATAATGCATCAAATTTTCAGATGAGGTGATTTTTGAAATCATGGCGTAAATCTCTATCGGAATATGTAAAAATTTAACCGTTAACGCGTCGTGTTTGAGGAGATGTGAAACGCAGGCGAACAAATGCACATACACACAAATAAATACACACACACATCCAAGATCAGAGTTTGATAAGAAAAGAGATGGTGTTAAACAGTATTATCAGAAATGGATCTAGAACTCGTTACCCTTAGTATTTCATCGATAACGATAAGACCATAAATAATATGGATGATGTGGTTTGTGGTTTCAACAATTTTTTTGTAAATGTAGGAACAAATTGCCAGAAAAAAATCAATGATCCAGAGACACCCAAAGAGGGGACTGATGATGATGATGATGATGATGATGATGGAGAAAGAAATCCAAGCTTGCTTTTTTTTTTTAAAGAGCAGTAGAAGGAAACAACATCATGAAACTTGTAAATAAATAAGGACAAAACTTCTACTGACTGGAATGAAATTGACATGACAATAGTTAAGAAAGTCATTGATGGTATTGCAAAACCACTAATGCACATCTGTACCTTGTCGTTTCTAACTGGTAAATTCCCAAGCAAAATAAAAATTGCAAAAGTTATACCTATATATAAAACTGGGGATATACACCACTTCACAAATTATAGGCCTGTTTCCTTACTTTCCCAATTCTCCTAGATACTGGAAAAACTCTTTGCTGAAAGACTAGACATTCATTGAGAAGCACAAATTGCTGACTGATAGTCAGTATGGATTCAGATCAAACAGATCAACATTTATGGCGCTAATCAAATTAAAAGAAGAAATTACTAATTTTACTTCGGAGTCACGTGAGTGACTACGTGAAGACCCCGCCAGCACGCATACGCGACATAGCGTCTCACGCAGTGCACAGCGACAGATGGGAGCACGAGCTCTCCCGCAACAAGTTTGAAAACGGGACCACCAGGTAAGTAAACTTACTCTGAGGTCATGGTGTTTTGGAAACCTTGTTCTGTTTTATTTTTAACAGGAACATGAACAGGGAAAACACCAAGGAAGGTCGTTCCCGTCCGACTGCAATGGACCAGGAGGGTTCCAGCAGTGGGGGGCGACCGGCGGCACGTGGACCGTACATGCTGCGGTCCACAGTCACCGACAGCATTTCCGAGCCGAGCCCAGCGCCGCTAGCACAGCTCAAACAACCGCAGCGGGCTGGAGGCAGGGCAATACGGAAGTCGGACCGGCCGGTTTACTCAGACGAGCCCGGCACGGTAGACTCACCGCCCGAGAGCGGCAAAAGGTGACCGTTTCAAGCCTTATGGAAAGGCTCATGGAGCAAATGCTCCAGCGAGACTTGCTCCGGGAGATGGGGCAAGCTCGCCAAGGGAGCACAAACACTCCCGCTCCAGTGCACTTTCAAGCACTGGCCATCGCATCTTCCTCAACAGAGGGGAGCGTTGGCGACCAGGACTGGGCTGGTCAAGAACAGGGGTCACTGGCTGAAGAAACCGGGAGTATGCTTGAGGTACAGGATCAGGAAGAGCTGCTGGAAATGGTGAACCGCTACGTGGCAACACCGCGAGCGGGATGGCTGTTACAGCCTAAACTGGCGGCCAGCTTTGACTACCTGTCCTTTAAACCTCTCCAAGACAGGTAGTCAATGAGGCGTTGGACCTTATCACACCTCCCCAAAATTGCATTTTGCTCAATGTGCCTGCCGTTAATAGTCAAATCTGGGGGTACATTGAGCAGGGTATCAAAACCCAAGAACTTAAATTGCAAAAAATGTTGAAGCCCCTGACGTCGGCTATCCCTTCATATGCTCATTCCATGGACAGGGTTGACATGACAAAACACCCTGGCTCTACTGTGCAACACACAGTATGAGATTAACAACCTCCGGAAGGAGGTAATAAGACCCGTCCTCAACCCCAAAAATTCGCAGGACTGTGTAGAACGCTGACCTCAGAACCCCAGATCCTGCTATTTGGCAAAGACTTACCAAAACAAGCCAAAGATTTGGACGAAGAATCCAAGGCATTTGGCCTCATGAGGGCAGGACCTGGAACGAGCAAAACCACGCAAACCCAGATGGCAGTACCTCTATGCATCCACCAGTAGGCGTCTATTTCATGGTACAGGTGCACAACCTTTTATCCGGAGTTCCGGAAACCGAAAAACTCCGAAAACCGGCCATTTTTTCCAGAATGTCATCTGCACACCAAAGCTCGCGTTTGGCGCCAAACTTGACCCGAAACGACCCACGGTCAACCCAGGTCTGTACTACTGTAGCGGCTGTCTCCTCCCCGGAGACCGGGGAGACACTTAAACATCTGTAAATCATTGCTTAAATGTTAGTCAGTTAGTTTGGAGGGCTTTTATGTGGTGGGTTGGGGGGGGGGGTGAAGGGGGATACTTTAATTCTTAGTCCCCTACCTGGTCAGAGAGGCGGGGAGCGGGCAATGCCTTACCTGGTCGCCGTGCAGTAAGCTCCGGAGCGCTGTGGCCGCCAACTCCCAGCTGGGGCTGCGGGCGTCCGGCCACGGGCGGCGCCGGTTGTAGCTCCGACCCCGGCAACTCTACCTCTGGCTGCGCGGTGCTCCAAATCCAGCGCGGCCCGCGGCCGGACGCCCGCAGCCCCAGCACCACTGTGGCCGCCAACATGTTGTGTGTCGGCGGCCACAGCGCTCCAGAGCTTACCGCACGGCGACCCGGTAAGGCATTGCCCGCTCCCCGCTGGTATCCCAGCGCTGTGACGCCGCCGACTGCCAACATCGCGGAGCTGGGGCTGCGGGCGTCCGGCCGCGGGCGGCGCTGGATTTGGAGCGCCGCGCAGCCAGGGGTAGAGTTGCCCTGGGCGGAGCTCCAACCGGCGCCGCCCGCGGCCGGACGGAGCACCCAGCTCCGCGATGTTGGGAGTCGGCGGCCACAGCGCTCCGGAGCTTACTGCACGACGACCCGGTAAGGCATTTCCCGCTCCCCGCCTCTCCGACCAGGTAGGGGACTAAGAATTAAAGTATCCCCCTTCACCCCCCCCCCCCCCCAACCCACCACATAAAATCCCTCCAAACTAACTGACTAACATTTATGCAATGATTTACAATGATTCCCCGGTCTCCGGTGAGGAGGGAGCCGCTCCAGACTTTTCAAGCCGCCCGCGCTACCTACCTAATCTACGCTAAAAATCTTCCATTCGGAAATCCGAAAAATTCCGAAATCCGACAAGTATCTGGTCCCAAGGCTTTCGGATAAAAGGTTGTGCACCTGTACTGGTGAAACTGGGCCCGCATACCATCCCCGGAAGTCTTTCGGGACAGGGCCCAGAGCGGGCCCCATGGAAAATGCGGCACCCCCCAACAGCACCACCCCGACAGACAAGGAACCAGAAACCGAAGAAATTAACACACCACCAATAACAGTGGAGGTAGGTGGGTCTGGTTCCTACCAGCACATAAAAGGTGGGGGGGATTGTGCTAACAGGGGGGAGACTACACCTGTTTTTGGAAGCATGAAGGACTATCACACTTGATAGTTATATACCAAAATGTATTCAAGGATAAAAATTGAATTAATTCAAGAAAACTTGCCACCAGTTCAGCATGCACCCCAAAGGGGTTTTACCCTCTCACTAAAAGGAAAACATGAGGGACAAGCTGAACTGGAGAAGTTATATACAAATGGGAATCATAGAGAAATCTAAACATGAACCTTTGGAATTCGTATTAAATTTACTAAAACCAAAAAGATGGTGAATGTCACATCATCATTGACTTAACCACATTGAATACTTTTATTAGGTATACACACTTTAAAATGGAAAACATTTGTAACTGCCAAACAATGGATTTCCTACGGATACTTTATGGCAGGCATCGACTTAAAAGATGCATACTATTCAGTGCCATTCATAAGGATCATCGTAGATACCTAAAATTTACCTGGATGGGGCAACTATGGCAGTAAAAATTATTGACTAATGGTCTAACCAGAGCCAAAACTGTTTACCAAGATATCAAAACCAGCCCTGGCACTATTAAGGAAACATATTGTCATGGCATATCTTGATGCTATTTTGATAATAGACAAAACCATGGAATTAGCTAATTCAGCAGTATTAGCTACTAAACACTTATTTAACCTTGGGCTTTGTAATACATCCAGATACATCTACGTTGACACCATCCACAACTATGGACTATCTGGTATTCACAATTAACTCAGTCCACATGTCTATAACGTTGTCAAAAGAAAAATCAGCAGAATTGGCACAAACCTGTAACAAATTAATGGTTAACAATCGACCAACCATTCGACAAGTGGCAAGAGTGATTGGGAAATTAGTAGCAGCATTACCAGCTACCCAGCTTGGACCTTTGCATTATCAAAACTTACAAAGAGCAAAGGTGCTAGCGTTTTAAAAAACATGCAGGTCACTTTGACTGAACCATGAAATTGCCTATTTTCAGAGTTACAAGAGTGGAAAGAGAACATTTGGTATAGTTCCAGTCCCATCATTTATCAATAACCCATATCCAGAACAGGTGGTAGATGGACTAATCTAGAATCATCACTACTACAGACACTGGGCATAAACTATTTGGAAATGATGGGTGTGTTCTATGGGTTAAAAGCATATTGCTCAAATGTGCACCATTTGCATGTTCGTTCATGTGATATCATGTGATAATTTGATCAACACAATCTGGTAATGGTGTGTCGACAAACATATTTGGCTATCAGCAACTTACCTACCAGGTAAGCTAAATACAGTGGCAGACACCAGGTCACACAAGTTCAATGATAACACCGAATGGATGTTAAACCCCAAAGTATTTGCTTAAATTACAAAGCAATATGGAACACCAGATATCGATTTCTTTGCATCCCGACTGAATCACCACAAACCGATTTATGTCGCTTGGGAACCAGACCTTGAGGCAGCGACGATGGATGCATTCTCGCTGAACTGGGGGAACTAATCTCTCTATGTTTTTCCCCGCTTTTGCCTCATCAGTCAGGTACTACGCAATGGATGCCAAGTATGGGTGACTATTGTAAATTGGTCACAAGATGCAGCCAATTTCATTTCATCCCCCCCCCCCCCTCCCCCATCTTTGCTAAAATGGAAACCACAGCCAAAGCAGACTGTTCTCAATAACCTGCAGCAATTGGCCTAACTTCTATGAATTGTGATGTTGGCGAGGTGCATTTGGAGTACTGTGTTCAGTTTTGGTCACCATAATATAAGAAGGATACCATTAAGCTGGAAAGAGTGCAGAGTCCATTTGCCAGGATTCAAGCACCTGAAGGGTCCCGACACAAAACGCCACCTATCCATGTTCTCTAATGATTAGCTCTGTGGCTCTTCTGCTAAAGTGAATAAGGGGGACAACTTCCATGGGACTGATGCTTGATTTGGTTTAATCATGATCGTTAAGGCACACGAGCCATCATTCAACATAGCATTGGGAGAGTCAATGCCCATTCTTCACTGAACTTTAAAGAAAGGTGACAGCTGGATTCTTGAACCACTGCAATGGTTTTCCCACATTGACGTTGGCAAAGACATTTCTGGATTTAGATTCAAAGTTAATTAAGCAAGAACAGTATATTTCCATATCAGGATGCTGCAAGGTTTGGATAGGTACCCACAAGTTGCTATGGTTCCCTGAACCTAATGCCCTTGCAATTCTTGACGGCAAGGACCACATTTAGGAATTTTTGCAAAAGAACTCTTCAACATATAGCTAACATTAATATGTAATCTACAATTTTCTTGGAAAGAGTATGCCATCACATTCTTGCTTGCACCTTTTGGATGGGGGGGGGGGGGGAGGAGAGGGGGGGGGGGGGAGGAGAGGAGTCAGGTGACACGTTACACATCATTTTTATGCTTCAAAAGTACACCACCATTCGTACTTTATCAGCAGGTGACAACTACCAAAGCATCATGTGGGTTAAATTATTTTGAGAGCTCCACACTCTTCCTATCTCCAAAGCACAGACAGAAATGTTTTACAGCTTTATTGACAAAACATCTGCTTGGGTTATTTTTACAGATCCTGCTCCCAGTCATCTATCACATCAGTGAAAATAAACACATTACAAATGTACAAGAGAAAATCACTTTCTGTCCTTGCTATCTTTGCACCATGTCCTACAGAAATTAAACACTGCAACTCTGACACACCTCAGATCATGCAATATCTCTCACTTCAAACATTTATACAGAACGTTACTTTGAACATGTTCACGGGAATCTCATATTCCTGAGCCGCAAAACCAAATAAAGGTCACTTGTCCAAAGAAATTGTGACTCTTGCCAATCTGGAATTTGAAGCCAGGCTTTAAGTTCATGTACAGGTTGCAAATCACTACTAATTGTGGGGGTTCTTGGGAATTACAAAAGAGGTACCATGTCAAATCTTCCCCAAGAGTGCAGTCCAGCGCGCAAGAGGTATAGCAGCTGAAAGTCACACACCATCAGGTTCAATGATTCAAGTTCAGGAACCGCTACTTTCCTACGATCATTAAGTTCTTGAATCTACCACACAACCTCACAGCAGAACATTACAACCTTCTCTTGCACTACCAAAGGATTTGTTTTCTAAATGCTTATGTTTTACAAAATACGTTGTCCCCCCCCCCACCCCCACTGTCTCATAGGAGTTGTGTAATTTATGTGCAATTAATATTTTGGGGCGTTGTTTGTGCTATGTGCCTGTGATGCTCTGGAAGCTAGATGCATCTTTGCATCTGCACCTCACCCAACATGTGCAAGTGACAATAAACTCGATAACTTGACCATGGCGCATTGGCACCCAAACCATTCATACTGAAATGAATGTCTAAAGGAGGGTCTCAACCTGAAATGCCACCTACCCATGTTCTCCAGTGATGCTGCTTGACATGCTGAGTTATCCAGCAAAGTGTGTAAACCAATATCTGCAGTTTCTTGTTTCTATATTGAAAATGCCTTGTCTACAAAGTGGCTAAAAGTATGGGCTTAGCAAGGTGGAAGGACTCAGTTATTCAAGGATGTGATTGAAGTATCCTTGAAGAGGTTCAACATACCCATTGGTTGGAACTTCTGTCCCACGATCATTCGAAGGGGAGATGAAGCACTTGCCAATCTTGCATGTGGCAGAAGGAGAACATCACCTCAAGAGAATCTGCCCGTCTTGTCGGTGAACTAGTAATTCCTGAACTAGTGCAGAAACCTCCTGAACCCCATCTGCAGGTTGACAGTAGTGCCCCTTTCCCACTAGGAAACCTGAACAGAAACCTCTGGAGACTTTGCGCCCCACCCAAGGTTTCTGTGCGGTTCCCGGAGGTTGCAGGAGGTTGCAGGTAGTGGCAGCAGGTAGGGAGACTGACAAAAACCTCTGGGAACCTCCGGGAACCACACGGAAACCTTGGGTGGGGCGCAAAGTCTCCAGAGGTTTCCGTTCAGGTTTCCTAAGTGGGGCAGGGGCTTTAGCTGCCATCTTAGCAAAGGTAAAGACAGAATGGCCCAAATTGTCCAACAACCATGGTATTCCTTAACTGGCAGGCATCTCTTCAACAAGTCTCCAGCCAATTCTCCCAATACCAGTAATGGAATGATCAACCCAACTCTGCATGGGTACTAAACAAGCATTAGATTTGCACAAGTGCATTGCTCCACATGTGTGCACAGCTTGCTTCATGTGTTAATCGTCATTGTAGGAAGAGATCCCCCTGCACAGGAGTAACCCTGCACACACGACCTGTCACGTTGTACTCAGACTCACTCATTCTATTACAGAGTGCATCAATGGAAAACAAACCTGAGAATCAGAATCATACAGCCATTCAGCATGGGAACTGGCTTTTCCGCCCACCAAGTCCGTGCCGACCTTTCATTTGCACAAAAGCCATTTTTAAATTCTCCCCGCGATCCGATCAAACTCTCCAGGTTCTACCACTCTCGTAGACACACAATTTACAGAGGCCAATTAACCTACCAACCCGCACGTCTTTGGGATGTGGGAGGAAACTGAAGCACCAGGTGGACACCTACGTGGTCTCAGAGAGAACATGCAAACTCCATGCAAACAGTTCCGTATGTCAGGATTAAGCCAGAGTCACTGGAGCTGTGAGGCAGTGGCACTACCAGTTGTGCCATGTGCCACTGAAAACGACGTCCAAGTTTCAAAAAGACTCCCATTGCTTGTTTATATTATTTGCAGCCTCAATAAACACAGAACGCTCCTCCCTTTTCTCTTCATAAAACATTTCTGTATTTCACCCAGCTCACCGATCATCTGATGGCTTTTTCCCCCTTCTGTTCCTTTGTATTCTTGTGGTGTTTCTCCACTGTGTATGTAGCAAAGAATTTCACTGTGCCTAGTCACATGTGACAATAAAGTATTCCTATTCCATCAGACAAAAAGCTGCGGTTCCCAGTTTGCTCAAAGGCATTTATCACTGTTGATTCACAACCATCAGCATCAGAGAAGGGTTCAGTCAAGCCTAAAGCTTTGTAAGGAATTCTGTGGTTTTTGCTGGATTGTTATCTCTTGCCTGGAGTCCAATTTTTGTCAAAACAGCCACCGTGAGTGCTCAAGGGGAAAAAATGCTCCTTACGTTTTGATATTGCTTTACTCAGCTGGCTGGCTGATCAAAGAGCATTGCCTGGTGAGAGAGTGGAGACAAACCGGGTTCATTCCCCGATCACACTGAATGAAGATGAATTTCCAGTGCAGGAACAGTTCATGTTGTACGTTTATTCTTTACATTTCCACTCCAGCCTCCTCCCATCCTGCCTCATTCCATTCTATCCGCTGTGTTAAGTTGCTAGTTCAATGGCTGAACAGGGTTCAGGTGCCAGGGGATCTCTCGCTGGAAAGTGGCGAGTGTGTAAGTAAGTAAAATAGGCACTGTGTAAGCAAATAAAATGGCTCCAGTCTCCCTCTATAGTTGAGTAGCTGACTTTTCATCCAATCCCACCTCACAGGTGAAATTACTGTTGGAAAGCTCTGTGCCCATTCCTATACCAGCCGCACCTCATAATATCTGAAAAGAGGTATATCTTTGCAGAACAAAGGGTCTTGCCAGCTTCAGTGGGAGTCTCTCTGTTGTTGCACCAGAGGCCACAATGGCAAGTTAATAGTGACAATCTGGTAGGCCACCCCCAACCCCTGAACATAACTCCACATACAACCTACGTTGGTATCTGTTGGTAGCCTCTGTCCAAAGGTACACTACCTCCATTACAATCAGTGATGCACAACTTTGTAAAGAACGCAATGCTTATAGCTGATTCTCACGTTGCGAGTTGACACAAGAGGTAACCCGAGTTAAAACTCGTGGTAATAACGTACGATTAACGTACGGAACTCGTGGACGCAACTTAGAGATCCGTGGCGCTAACGGCAGGTACTCGTGTAACATGTCGACTCTTGCAAAAAATCAAACATGTTTGAAATTTTCCACGAGTCAATTTTACTCTTGTGGTTAAGAATTGAAACATTTTAACTCGTTGTAATAATGTATTGGCCCGTGCGTTTACCTTAGTGTATCGTGAGTCTACCGTGGGAACTCTTTAACTCAACGGGCAGGCAGCAGCAGATTGTGGATCCCTTCAGTTTCCCAGCGACAATCACCTGCCATAACGCGAGAGAGATCATGCACTGTTGTAGGTCTCCTTTGCATGTCGGTGTTTCTGTTTTTCTCCACTCATTGTTGGCCCTATCTGTCACCACCCCCACCTACACCCCTCTGCTTCCCGGCCATGTGTGTGACTCCTTCCCTCCCCTCTCCAGCTCCCCGCCCATTGCACCGGTGCGGAGGCTTTGCACTATCTTCACGTCGGCGATGCCAGCAGGTCAATGCCAGTCGCCGCGGGGAAGTCGCTCCCTTCAGTTTCCCATGGGGTTTGGGAGGGAAAGGTGGTGGGTTAGGTGGGCAGGCGTGAGTTGAGATGGGGAGAGGTTGGGGAGAGCTCCAACTCCAGAGGAACATGCTCCCCGTAGGGGCAGAAGCTGATGGTGTGCAAGGTACATCTTGTTCTTGGGGTGGCGGATGAGGGGGCGCAGCTCGGGCTGTGGGCGAACTGCCACTTGTCGCCGTAGCGGCCCATCGGGGAGCGGATTCCTCTGGAGTTGGAGCGGGGCTGGGCTGGAGTTGCTGTTGGCTGTTGGCCTCTGGGTTCTCCATGCTTGCAGTGGGCCTGGTGGGCCTGGGGGTCGGTGTCCCATTGGTCCTGACGTCTCCGGCCACCCCCCTGGACAGGAGCTGAGACTGGGAACTGCACCGCCCTTGCCCCCTCCCTCTGCAACTGCAAACAACCCCACTCTCCTGCCCACCTAACCCACACATCCTCCCCCCCCCCCCACCCCCCACCTTTCCCTCCCAACTCCAGTCCCGTCCCGACCCCCTGGGAAACTGAAGGGAGCGACTGCCCCGGTGCGACTGGCACTGACCTGCTGGCATCGCCGACGTGAAGACAGTGCAAAGCCCCCGCGCCCGGTGCAATGGGCGGGGAGCTGGAGAGGGGAGGGAAGGGGTCACACACATGGCCGAGAAGCAGAGGGGTGTAGGTGGGGGTGATGACAGATAGGGCCAACAATGAGTGGAGAAAGACAGAAACACCGACGTGCAAAGGAGACCTACAACAGTGCATGATCTCTCTCGCGTTATGGCAGGTGATTGTCGCCTGCCCGCTGTTTCTGACTCTAAAGCCTTGGGATCGTTGCCCTTCGTGTTGGTGTGGAGGGGGAGGGGGGTATTGTGCTGTTTGATCGCCCCCTACTATCCCAGGGACAGGGAGACACAGCGGCTTTTGAGACTGGTGGGCAATCACTTCCAAAGTTCTGCCCACACAGTCAGTACACCTATCCTACACTTGTCTCCCGCACTAAGATCACCCCGCAGAGAATGATCCCAGCCTAACCCAAGAGCCATGTAACCCCAGACAGATTAATGACGCCCTCCCCCCCCCCCCCCCCCCCCCCCCAACCTCTCTCCATCTCAACTCACGCCTGGGCACCAAAGCAACTCAGGAGGCGAACCCTGAGCTCCGTCTCACAACAATCTGATGTGCACATCCGTCCACATTCAAAGATTTAATCTCCCGTCTCCCCGCAGTGTGTAGACATGGCAGTAAATTCCAATTAAAACATATCAAACCTGTGTGTTTCAAACAAATCATAAGTATAACTGCTCTGGCACTGGATGGTGCGCATTTTCCCTTTGTAGGTCAGATCAATAGATGCGGCCGCGCTGAATTATATCTTTAAAACAAAGCCACAGGATGGAGAGGTCTTCTTTAACACTGTTGCTTATTAAAACAAACCTTCAATCAGGATTGGCTCAAGAGTAACTCGGGAGACGAACTTGGAACATCGCAGAAATGACAAGTAAGCGGCAAACTTGTCATACCCGTGGGAACTCGGTTAAACTCTTGATCATACACTTGCAATCTCGTACACAACCATGAGTCTTTCACTCGGGGTACCTCTTGTCTCAACTCGCAACGTGAGAACCAGCCTTTACTGTAAAGAATCCTAGGCGGAGAAGTCATGCAAGTTGTGCAAATTTCCCGATCAATTTGAAAATGAAAACAAAGGACTTCAGATACCGAATTTTTTTTTTTCTCACAAATACACAGTAAGGAGGTACATTCTGAGAAAGGTTTTCAACAATAATCCTTGTTTCTCTTTCTACAGACACTGTCAGACAAACTAAGTGCTTCCAGCATTTAGAAGCAAGGAACTACAGTTGCTGGTTAATACACTAAAGGACACAAGCCACTAGAATTACTCAGCAGGTTAGGGAACATCCCTGGAGAACATTTCAAGTTAAGACTATCCTTTCAGATTCAGATGTGACATCTTGGGTTGATATGAAGAAGGATCAGAGGGAAGGAATGTCTCAACTGGAAATGTCACCAATCTATGTTCCCCAGGGATGGGGCCTGACCTATTGAGTTACTCCAACACTATGTATCCTTTTGAGTTTCCAGTGTTTTCTGTTTTTACCCCCAACTCTCCAATTGCCCTCAGCTTCCTGCTCAAGAAAAAGATCACCCTTCAGTGTGTATGTCTACATATAAAACAAACAAAATCGACCACCTGGCATCTGGAACCCAGCCAAGGAATGCCTCAAAGCTGATGAAGGGACAGTAGTTCAAATGTGCTGAAATAATTGCTCCAAAGAAAAATAAATCACTCTTTTATATGTTTATTTTAAAGAGTAATTTAGCAATAAGCAGTAGTTTAATTTTCTTCTTGATTAGATTTCTGTTACGGTTTGGGAAAACAAAATGATTAGTATTTATCCAACTAAATCTCCACAAAATGTGTGTTAAAATCCAGCCGCATGCAGGAGTCATGCAGTGGAGCATCGGGCATCAGGCACAGACTGCTGTGTTAATCTTACTACTTTCAACAACAAACACAAAAGAAATTTGAGCAGTTACGCCTGTGGGGCAGAGTTAATGTAGTAGAGACAACAGACTGGTAAAGAGCTACAGCTGGAAGCATAAGGCACAAAGCTAATGAAGAGATTTGGAAACTGTGCGAGAAGTGGAAGATCGCCCAGGATTTTGTAACTGGACTGATTAACTACCGCTAGTTATATTTTTATGTTATTATACCCGAGGTATACTCATGCTGACTGCTCTTCAAAAGTTGATTCCATGATCTGCCGCAAGTAATTTATTCCATGGCCTGTCGATGCCCACAACTACTGGAAGTTAGAGGAACTCACTGGAGAACATTTGATTAAGAAGCACAGACATTGTGGGTACAGACATGGTGGGCCAAACGTCCTGTATAAGTAGACTAATTCAGCTACTCTGTCGTTCTATTTAATCTTGGCTGACCTGTACCACAAATCCATTCACATGCAGTCACACTGCACGTATTCAGACCATTTGGCTGCTGAGACCATGCTGACCATAGACCACCCATTTACATTCATCCCATTTCATTCTCTCCATACTCCCATCAACTCTCTCCAGGTGCGCGCCACACACACGGTAATTAACATTGGGCAATTAACCTACCAACCTTGTCTTTTGGGGTGTGGGAGAAAACCAGAGCACTGGGTCAAAAAAAAAAATCACAGGGCCGACATGAACTCTAGTCACCAGAGGTGAGGCAGTGGGTCTACCAGCTGTGTCATTGCATGTGTAGGAATGAACTGCAGATGCTGGTTTATAATCAAAGGTAGACACAAAATGCTGGAGTAACTCAGCGGGATAGGCAGCCTCTCTGGACAGAAGGAATGGGTGATGTTTCAGTGTCGAGACCCTTCTTCAGACTGACTGTCCTTCACTCCATGTTTTGTTGTAGCCTTAACCTACAAAATACATCAATCTGCATCTTGAAGTCAAACCAATCCAGTATCAAGCTTTTTGTAGAGGCAAAGAGTTCCAGATTTGAATAAATAACCCCCCATTCCTCTCATAAACAAGCCTTCTGGAATATCACTTCCACAGCAGTGGTAGTTTATTTTGCAGAGAATTTGTTGATTCCTTTGATCATGTTTGAATTGTTGTTTGCATTTCGGCAGCATCTTTACAGATCAGCAAACCGACAAAGCTACATCACCAGGCCTGTGGGAAAGATTAAACTCTATGCCATTTTTATCTTTGTACTAAACCACTACTTTATACTAATGGCGTGGCTTTAAGAGCAGGTAGTGGATGACACATGAAAGAAATGTCAAAGTGCAGAGCAGAGTGGTATGGCATCAAAACAGGCCCTTCTGCCCACCCATCTCCGCCATTCATGCCTGTATTCATTCCATAACCTTCTCTGCCCTGTTCATTCAAATACCCACTCAGATGCCTCTTAAATGTTGTTTCTGCCTCAACCACTTCTCCTGGCTACTCATTTTACATATAAACTACTATCTGTGTGAAATGTTTGCCCCTCAGATACAGAGATACAGCACAGAAACAGGCCCTTCAGCCCACCAAGTCCACGTTGACCACCGATCACACCTTACACTACTTCCTGCACACAAGGGTCAATTTACAATTCTTACCGAACATTGGTGATCAGAGTTTAAGGATGTGCCATACATTTCTAAAATAAGAATTACATTGCATTGATGAGGTGATTGAAATCCACAGTCCATTTGGTAGTAGTCTTGTCTCTGAATCAGAAGCTAAGAACCTCACTCTAAAGACTTGAACACAAATCAAGGCTGATACTGCAAAACAGTCATGAGGAAGTGTAGTACTGTTGGTGCTGCTGAATATTGGATGAGTTATTAAACCAAATCCTAACCTACCTTCTACAGCAGATGAGCTCGCAATTATCCTGCCCAATATTTATGTATTACCAAACACTTACATCCAATAACATAGACATTTATTTCAAACCAGTTTGTGAAACCTAGCTTTTTACTGTATCGGCTTTTATACTTCTGGCAGTTTTAAAAGTAATTATGTTCCAGAAATCTTTCAATGGCTATGGAGCCCTCTCTGCAGCCCTGAGGTTGTGAAGTGTGCTAACTTAATGATGATTGCTGATGTTCATAAGGGCTGAAGAAGGGTCTCGACCCGAAAAGTCACCCATTCTTTCTCTCCAGAGATGCTGCCTGTCCCGCTGAGTCACTTCAGCTTTTTATGTCTATCTTCATAAGGGCAATGTTCAATTAACTGTTGCCAAGGCTTTGGGAATGCACATATTTAAAGCCAATGTATATAGATGATAAATTGCATCGGTGGTCCCTCCCTTCACCACCTCCAGCTTAAATTCCAGTTGGAATATTTTGGAGGGCCAAGTAACCAAGAACCAAGAACCAAGAACCAAGAACCAAGAACAAGACAGGAAATAAAATATTGGGACAATATAAAACATGATTGTTGTTTTGTTATCTTCGTCAAACTCTTTCAATAATAATTGGTCATACTGGAGGGGCAGCCATAGGCAGGAGTGTGAGCTTGAGGTGGGGATCCTGTGATAAGACCTTTGGGAATGTACTCAGCCAGAGCAGTGTTTCTTTCATCTGGCATGGCCAGGCAAACCATCGGAAAGATGGATGTAGAGACAGGTAATAGCAAAAGTCAAACAAATGAACAAGAAAACCCACACTCAAGCAAGTCAAGGGCAGTCTATTGCAATCAAAGTAAATCTACTCTAGGAGCTTTGATTACACTATGCAATTTTATCATTGTCCATTTTTATTAATGTCTCAATGATTTGAAATGCATCTGATTGAAAGTTAACTTGGAAACCACGTGATTTCATTTAACTTTCTTAGCCTATAATTTGAAGTTTTAGGTACATGATACATTTTCTATCTGGTTGAACACATAATATAATAGGTTGCATTAATCTTGAGGAATAAGAAGCAAGAAGCAGATACCACCTGGACTGAAATGGTTCTCTTCAAATGGTACAAAGTTTGGAGGAAATAGCAACTCAGCCTTGCTTCTTTACTGGGAAGGCTCTATGTAGAGCACACTTCGGAACCTTCACAAAGGTGTCCCAGTAGATTCAATCAGCCCCCCAAGCCCACTCCACAATTCATTGTTCCCAATTAACTTCAAAATAAAAATCCATCACAACAGGTTTGCACGTTTCCTGCCTAAATAATGTTTTGACAGTTTAAATTTCCAGCACTCTCAGAGTGAAGAAAATTGTCACTTAATATCCAGCTCCAACCATTAACCTCTCTGGCAGAGTAATCGAGCTGCTGCCTCACAGCGTCAGAGACTCGGGTTCGATCCTGACTGTGGGTGCTGTCAGTACGAAGTTTGTACGTTTTCCCCATAATTTTGTGGGTTTCCTCAGCGTACTCCGGTTTGATCCCACACTCCAAAGACGTACAGGTTTGTAGGTTAATTGCTTCTGTAAATTGTAAAATTGTCCTTAGTGTGTAGGAAAGTGCTAATGTATGGGGCAATCATTGGTTGCGTGGGCTGAAGGGCCTATTTCCACTCTCTCAAGTTTAAGAGTAAAGTCCTCCAATCAGGTTGCATACCCCAATTCGTTTTTTTATTAATCCAATTCTTTAATCTGAAAGAATAAACTAATTTAGGTGACTTTAAAATATTATTGCCCTTCTCTTACACCCTTGAGAAAGCTGTCATCTTATGTTAACCCTCCTTGAATAATTTTGTTGAATCCACATTATTCTCCCTCTCAGACATTTATACCTAACTGAAGGCACAGAACGGAACAGTTTGGAGCTCCAGATTTGATCCAAGCACGGTTTGAGCTGCTGGAACACGAGTTCTACCAATCTGTGATCCAACCCTCTTGTGATTAAAGGAAACATCCCATTATATGTTTTCATTGTTAGTTGTACCTGCACACTACTATGCAATGATTTCTGGATCTGGACCTCAAATCTGCCATTACCCCAGCTGTATTACTCCCATCTGTGCAATTAGTTCCAGTTAGAAAATAAGGCACCAGGGTGAACATAGCACAACCCTCGTGAAATTCTGTAGTAGGGTTTCAGTACCTTGCTGAAGTTCATATAATAACGAATTGTGCATGGTATAGTAGCGTTGTGATTAACTTACTTAAATGACATCAAGAGGTCTGATCTAATAATGCAGTGAAATGTGCTCAAATTCACCAGAGCAGTGGGTGAACTGAAATGTAGGTAATTATGTTATTTCTGCAATAAACTTGTCAGTAAAGATAACCATGATACTTTCAAATTGTTGTAAAATGCATATGGTTCACTAGTGCATTTCATGGAAGGACATGCATGACCTTACCTGGTTCAACTTACAGTATATGCAACTCCGAATTAAAAAGAAAAATCATAACTCTGAACTGTCTTCTAAACTCGTGACTGTTGCGAAAGTCAATCAGCACAAGGGCAATTGGACATGGACAATAAACACTGGCATTGTCAGGACACATAACTCTTATGAAATGAACAAGAAAACTAACCATCCGTTGGTCATTTGTGGAGAAACAAGAAACTGCAGATGCTGGGATCTTGGGTAAAACCTGCCGAATTCCACCACCGCTGTGTTTTGCTCTTAAGGGCCTGTCCCACTTGGGCGTCATTTGCGCGACATCATTTGCGCGTCACGATGCGCGTGTTGTGATGCGCGCATGCCATGCATTACTGCGTGCGTGGTGAGACGTGGTGGCGTAGGCAGTGACGCGCGATGCCCCAGGATTTTGGGATTCACAAAATCTTTGCACGCCACCTGCATGATGTGCCAGTGACGCCTAAATTGGACAGGCCCTTTAGTCATTTGTATCCCCTTTGCTGGTGTAAATATTTTTTTCCAACACTATGCCTTAATTAGGTAACCTCAGTGTGATTCTAACTCTCAGGAGTGCAGCTCATCTGAGAGAAAGCAATTAAAGGATTATAGACTTTTCAATATCAATGTTAAGGGAAAATAACTAGTAGTGTGCACTAAAACAAAAAGCATAAATTTCTCAGACCAGAAGTTAGTTTAATGTACTAATAGCAAAGGAAGATAGTAAATTGTGACCTTAAAAAAAAAAAAACTGCAGAAAGCTCAGGACAAAGGAATACATTATGTAAATGGTAGACAGAATCTTGCTAAGAGCTTAGCAGGTCAAAAAAAGGTGTGGAGATTAAGTGGAATTCAACAAGTTCATAAAAACAAAATGAACATTAAGAGATTGATAGACAAGGTATACAACATGATGAATTTCTGAGTCGCAAAGGAGAATGATTTCGCAAGGGCCTATATTTTCATTCTTTGCTTATAATAGATCAATACAAAACAGGTCCCAGCTCTTAAAGCACTCAAGAAATTTAAACTTCAGACACAGCGCAGAAATAGGCCCTACGGCCCACCTATTCCGCCATGACCAGCATTTACCCTGTACACAAGCACTATCCTACACGCCAGGGCCAATTTGCAATTAACGTACAAACCTATACATCTTTGGAGTGTTGGAGGAAACTGTAGCACCTGGAGAAAACCCACATGGTCACAGGGAGAATGTCCAAACTCCGTACAGACAGCAGCCAGGGTCAGGATCGAACGGGTCTCAGACGCTGCAAGACAGCAACTCTACCGTTGTGTCACTGGGCCACCCATTATCATCCCAAAATGAATGGAATAGGAACCGTGAGAATTTAAGTTAGTACATTGTCAGAACAACCCCCAAGCCTCCACACAGCTGTACACATCTGGCTTAATGGAGGTGAAGGTGCATGGTGGGTAAACAAGCTGAGCCAGGTAGTTGTTCAACTGATAAAAGCTTTTAAAGAAGCCATTGGCGGAGAGTAAAATAGTTTTTAAAAATGGTTTATCCAATTTTGGCCAGATTTTCCAAGCATCAGGCAGCTTTAAAGAGATCAGAAGGGCTGAACTTGGAAGGCAAGCACTGTTACGGTAATGCATACATGCCGGAAGAGAAACAATACGTCGAACAATCCTTGTTCGAGGCGCACCAGGGCCCCACCCCCGACCTCTACCTCCGCTACATCGACGATTGCTTTGGTGCTACCTCCTGCACCCACACACAACTGACTGACTTCATCCGCTTCACCACTAACTTCCATCCGGCACTCAAATACACCTGGACCATTTCCGATACTTCCCTACCATTCCTTGACCTCACTATCTCCATTGCAGGTGATAGACTTCTGACCGACATCCACTATAAACCCACTGACTCCCACGGCTATCTAGACTAGTCTTCTTCCCACCCTGCTTCCTGTAAGGACTCCATCGCCTACTCCCAATTCCTCCGTCTACGCCGCATCTGCTCCCAGGGTGAGGTGTTCCACACCAGGGCATCGGAAATGTCCTAATTCTTCAGGGAACGGGAGTTCCCCCTCCCCTACTATAGATGAGGCTCGCACCAGGGTCTCTTCCATACCCCGTAACACTGCTCTCTCTCCCCATCACCCCCACTCGCAACAAGGGCAGAGTCCCCCTGGTCCTCACCTTTCACCTCACTAGCCATCACAAACAACAAATAGTCCTCCGTCAGTTTCGCCACCTCCAACGAGACCACTACCACCCGCCACATCTTCCCATCTCCCCCCCATGTCTGCCTTCCGCAAAGACCGCTCCCTCCGTAACACCCTTTTCAATTCTTCCCTTCCCTCCCGCACCACCCCTTCCCCGGGCACTTTCCATTGCAACCGCTACACTTGTCGCATTACCTCCCCCCTCAACTCCATTCAAGGACCCAAGCAGTCGTTCCAGGTGTGACAGAGGTTCACCTGCATCTCCTCCAACCTCATCTACTGCATCCGCTGCTCTAGATGTCAGCTGATCTACATCGGTGAGACCAACCGTAGGCTTGGCGATCGTTTCGCCGAACACCTCCGCTCGGTCCGCATTAACCAACCTGGCCTCCATGTGGCTAAGCACTTCAACTCCCCCTCCCATTCTGTATCCGACCTCTGTCCTGGGCCTACTCCACAGCCAGAGTGAGCAACACCGGGAATTGGAGGAACAGCACCTCATATTCTGCTTGGGGAGTCTGCATCCTGGTGGCATGAACATTGAATTCTCACAATTCTGTTCCCTTGCTGTCTCCTCCCCTTCCTAGCTCTCCCTCAGCCCTCGGGCTCCTCCTCCTCCTTTTCCCTTTCTTCTCCCCCCCTCCCCCCCATCCCCCATCAGTCTGAAGAAGGGTTTTGGCCCGAAACTTTGCCTATTTCCTTCGCTCCATGGATGCTGCTGCACCCGCTGAGTTTCTCCAGCGTTTTTGTGTACCAACAGTTTACTCAAATCGCAGTAACCAAACCTGCTCTCCACACCTTTAATGCTGGCACTAAAAATACTCTAAATACATAATGTGATGATTCTTCATCCCATTTAATCCAACCGAACACAATGTTATTCAGCTCATGAATAATTCTGTCATACATGTTCACTATTTAAAACGTACCCATTTTCTAGATCCAGACAAGCAGCGTTATTTTGGCAGGGTCCAGATGAACATTCGTTAATGTTTGTTTCACAATGAGCTCCAGAGAAACCTGGCAAGCAGAGGCATCTAGCAGAGCAGGAGAAGAGAATTAACAGCAAGAAAAGTGCTTACAACCATGTGGTCATTAGAGAAGTTGCCATCAATAGCTAAAAGAAAGGAATAATGATATCAGCAATTAATCTGCATGTCTAACACTTCAAAGGATGGTTGTTAAAATCAAGTCAAACACGCAGTGGCAAATGAACTCTGATTTAGTTGCTAATTCTGTTGGTTTGTGAGTGGAGGTGCAATTCCCATTTCAGAGACTAAAATCTAAGCTGTCACTCCAGGCTGACTGTGAGTGAGGTCATATTTCATCAAAGATGCTCATCAGCAGTCCACCCACAAGTAGACATCCTGTGGTATTTTTTCAAAGAACAGGGGAGTTCTCCGAACAGTCCCGGCCTGTATACATCCTTCAACCACTACTGTTAAAACTGATTCTTTCATCATTATATTCAGACTGTGGTATCCTACTGTGTTGAAATTGATAGCTTTATATCAAACATTATACCAGTAAACGCGCTTACAACAGTATTTAATTTGTTGCAAAGTGCTGCTGCAAGCAGATCGCTGCACTGTTATCAGAGCAAGGAGAGGTGCGAGCTAGGATCGAGGAAGCTGGAGTGGGAGCAGGAGGTGGTTGTGGCAGGAGGGCAGGTCATATTGGCATGTCTAATGCACTTCTTGCAGAGGCACAGATGGTTTTGGGCTTTGTAACCTTGCTTGCAGTCAGACTATCTGCTGATGTCATTGGTCACTCTACTCATGCAGCAGAAGGTTATGCAACCAATAACCTCCCCTCTCTCGCCATTTTCTAACTTTTGTGTCCAACTTGTTTTTCTTTCCTCCTTCCATTCTCCAGCCCAAATTCTTGTCTCTTTCATCCTTCCAACTTACTCTCCTCGCTCCTTCTTTATTTCCTCTTCCTCTGGAAATTGACCGACCGTCATAGTTCGTGACTAACACAGGTGTGGTTTCCAATCACCTCAGCGTGCTAACCACGCCTTTCCTGTTCATTTGCAGGAGTAATTGGGCTGCTATTACTTCAAGTTAAGCCATTCTGCTCAGATGAATAACCAACCGAAGAACTGGCCAATTTTTTCACAGGGAAAATAAATTAACCTAATCTGTGGCACCTTAATATTCCTAAAGCTGCAATGTGATATACAGAAGATGAGGCAGTGTTCCTCAGATTTGCATCGGGCCTCATTATAACAGTACAGGAGGTCACAGATAGATCAGAGTCGGAATGGTATGAGGAATTAACATGGCTGGCAACAGAAAGTTCACAGTTACTCCTGCAGACAGAATGTTGGCGAGCCATTCATTTTGGAGGAGACGACATTGTGAACACTGAACGTAGATTAGTAGTAAATCACTGTTTGGAACGTCTGGATCTGTGGATGGTGGGAAGGGAAGAAGTGAATGGATAGTTACATTTCTTGTCATTTCATAGCACAGTGTTGTAAGAGAGGAGTGTTCGATTTGTCAATGAGAAGCAGACTGGAGAGGAGAAAAGAAGGGACAATATGTCTGGCAATTGAATCACGTTGAAGGTGATGGACATTGTAAGGGATGATGCATTGAACGCAGAGAATGGTGGAGTGGAAGGTCAGGGGCCAGGGTGGAAGGAAGGAAGCCAAGTGGAGTGAAACAAAGACTGGTCCTTGCATCCCAGAAGATGACGAGAATGGTGTGGGGCCCATGCGAGTTCGCATGGCTACAGCTTCGATCTGGAAAAAAAGAGAATGGAGTTGAAGTTATTCAATGTGTGAACAACTTAAGCTAGTTGCAATAGTGTATTGATGGAGGGGAAGTCATTGGGTTTCTGAACAAGGATGATATGGAGGGGCCTCATCTCATTATGCTGTAGGATGGAAGTGTGAAGAGACTATACATCAATGGTAAAAGATGAACATCAATTGTAAAGGAACAATGGAGGAAGAAACCAGGTGAATTGGGCACTAGTCATGCACAGATAGTGAAGTAAAGAGTGTGAAACAGACTGGACTAAAAGAACATGCAAAAAGGAAAATAAAAACATACGTATTTAAATTATTTTGTATTTAAAATACCAAGAACGATTGATTATGTAGAAGAATGGTATAAAAGAGTCCAAATTGTTCCCTCTGGGCATGAAGATTTCAATTACCACTACATTGAAAATTATCACATTAAAAACAAATGCTAAAGTCCAATCCTAAATTGTTATGCTGGCCTTAATGGGTAATTAATATTCAAATCAAGAAATTCTTAAAAGTAGCTAGAAATCTGAGGTCACGACACTGTTTGTGCAAAGTAGATGACAGGGCAGAGTAAATTGACCAGCAAATTGCAACGACTACACAAGTCATCGCACATCTTTTTTATCCTGGAGTCTGGATGTCTAATTTATGCATTAATAATGATGTATGTTAATAATACTTAGCTCCTTCTGCTGCAAACTTCAGTCTGTTTACCATTCAATCAGCAGTTAACTGAAACCTCATGGAAAACTTATTACTTTCCTTATATCATGATCACTGTGGGTAATGCGAGGACCAGATTAAATAGCTATTTAAATATATAGAGGTGGCATGGCTAATAATAAGCTATAATTTATTATGACAAATCCTATTGCTTTTCCTGCTAACTATGTTTGAGTCCGTTGGTCCACAACTCAAGACATTTATTGCTTCCCCACATATGGCTACCCAGAGATAAGCACTTTCTAAGTAGGCACACAGATATACAACTCCAGTTCTTGAGTTTACCTATAGCCGTTGACCTCATTCAAGCAGGGTCCCCGATTCTGGCAAGGATTGGAGAGACACTCATTTGTGTCAATTTCACATCGAGCTCCTTCGAAACCTGAAATAGCAAATTAAGCTGTCAAGACTTAATAATCTCCAGTACACATTATAAATGTCTTTACCATTGATAACAAAAGCCCCACTGGGCACACTTAATGAAACAAGTAACCCGGATAGACTATGCTTCAAACATCAGGCACCATCCCGCTTGGATAATTTCAAACTGAGTCATACTTTTAAGAAAGGAGATGGATAGATTCAAAATGAGGAAATATCTGGTCACTGAGACTTCATGAGAAAGAGACCAAAAATACACAGCCCTTAAAAAATATTTTACATACTATTGCGGTGCTGCAAGAATTTCATTATTCTATCTGGTACTTACAGTAATAAAACACTCTTGACTCAACATCCCCTCCCTTCCCCGCCAGAGGAAGCCTACGAACAGCAGCACAAATACTGCCTGGCTGCTGTAAACCACCGGCAATGTGCAGTAAACTGAAGCCACAGGCAAACGAGCCTCAGCTGGGTCAAATTAGTGGTTATTGGATTCACTCACACATTTGTTGGTAGGGCACCTTGTCAGCCCTACCAACAAATGGAGAGCAGTCCTGACCTATCATCTTCTTCACTGGACACCCTCGGACTATCTTTGATTGGACTTTACTGGACTTCATCTTGCACTATACGTTATGTACATTATCATGTGTCTGTACAATGTGAATGGCTCGACTGTAATCACGTATTGTCTTTTCGCTGACTGGTTAGCATGCAACAAAACATCACTGTACCTCAGTACATGTGACTATAAACTAAACTAAGCTACTCTCTATAAACCCAGGAGGTCCAGTCGGGAGGGGAGGGGAGGGGAGTGGAGTGGAAGGGGAAGGGAGGGGAAGGGAGGGGAGGGGAGGGGAAGGGAAGGAGGATGGGAAAAGGGAGAGAAAAGAAAATGGGAGAAAGGACATGGGGCAAAGGAGGAGAGAGGAGGGAGGGGCAAAGAGAGAGAGTGGAAGAACCTCTGCTAATTGCGCCTCCACACTGACGATGAGGGACTTGAGTCCACCTGGACCTTATAGACTCTATTATTTGATATTGGAAATAAAACCTATAGCGTGAGCACCTTACCACGAGTGCTTGTATAGTCACGGCTGATCTGGTGGTGTCCCTGGTGCCACAATATGTAAATGAGTTCCAATCACATTTGTATGTGCCAATATACTGAAATCTTAAAATGCTTATCTAGGTGTATAAATTGCTCTATGTTCTTGCCCTTTAGTTTTGAGTTCCGCCAAACCTACACTCTTCAAGATCTCAAACTTGTCCGACTTGCATGCCAGATTTCCATTGCTTTGACACTGCAGGCTATATCTCCTGCTGAACCTATTAAGATCTGCAATATTCTCCATAGGGATTTCTGCCACATTACTTTAATTACAGTGATGCAGCGGTGCAGCGTGTCGAGTTGCTGCCTCACAGTACCAGTGACCCAGGTTTGATCCTGACCTCAGGTACTGAGTGTGGAATTTGCACGTTCTCCCTGTGACTGTATAGATTGCTCTAGTTTCCACCCACATCCCAAAGACATGCATGTTTGTAAATTAATTGGTCTCTGTAAATTGGCCCTAGCATGTAGGGAATAGCTGAGAATGTGGGATAACACAGAACTAGTGATCAATGGTCAGTGTGGACTTAGTGGGCCAACTAGCTAGTTTCCAAGCAGTATCTCCAAACTGAACAAAATGGAACCTCTATTTCCACCCTTAAAATGCTACCTTGTAAAGGAAAATCCTTAAGAAGCAGAAATCTGTTAAAATAAATCAAAAAATGCTGGAGATATTCATCAAATAAGGCAGTGTCTGTGGGGAGCAGTAGCAAAGTTGAGCTTCAGATCGACTCTCTCTCTCTCTCCTGATGCTGCTTGGCATCTGAAGCATTTCCAGCACTTTTTATTATTATCTCCTTTAAAATTAACTCTGATACTCTTTCCATGTGAATCAGGATCAATAATGTTCTTGCTAAATATCTAACGAAGATAATGACCCAGAAATGTCATTAAAGGTGCTTTAGAAATGCAAGTTAATGTCAACTTTCAGATCTTAGTTCAAATTCGATCCTGTTCAATCATTACGCAAGGATAATACTCTGGTAGTGTGTGCATTTGTGGTATATTATTCTCTGTGATTCCGTTTTACTGAGTACTACATTCATTATTGAATCTTTAATTTTATTAAAGGGGATAACATGAATGAAAAAAATGGCAAAATCTCTCAAAACCAACATTAACTGTCCCAGCATTTGGTAGCCAGATGTAAATGTATAACAAGGAAATAGAAATCCTAAAATTGTAACATTGCTTTTAAAAGTTGTTTTCCTTGCAACTTATTGAAAACTAAGCCACAGAAATGCCTAATTTCTTCCACTTTCTGACCCTCATTTGGGTATGATTAGATTCTGTAATTCATTTAAATATCCCGAGGTTGGAGAGGGAACAAGTAAATACTAATTCAGCGAGGATTTTCATTGTTTGCTGGTGTACTATGACACCTACTAAACACTATGCTTTTGGTGAGGCGATGTTCAGCAGGAGCCCTCATCTGTGAATCTCAGTATCTTTGTTTAGTTTCGGCCTGAAACGTCGCCTATTTCCTTCGCTCCATAGATGCTGCTGCACCCGCTGAGTTTCCCCAGCAATTTTGTGTACCTCCTTTGTTTAAACAGTTGGCTGGCATTTGCTATTTAGACTAAGGCATGAGACAGGTTCTGACCAGGGACCACCACTTCTGCTTTGATGGGTGGAAGACAAAATTGTGGAAAAAGGCTGGGGTTGGTAGGGATGATGGGAGAAACTATTAAGCAGCTGAATCCATTTAATTGGACTTTACTGGACTTTATCCTGCATTAAACATTATTCCCTTTATCCCCTGTTACTATACACTGTGGACGGCTTGATTGTAATCATCTATTTCCGCTGATTGGATAGCATAAAACAAAAAAACTTTCACTGTACCTTGGCACAACGTGACAACAAACTAAGGTAAAATAAACAAATTGTGAACTGTCATTTTAAAAGCACTCGTAAAAGGGAGGGTGAGGAGAAGTGTGGTGTCACATTATGATTGGTAAGGCTGGTGGTAGCAGATTCTCTGGTAACTTTTCAAAGATAATTGGATGAAGGTGAGAAAGAATTATAAAGCTGTGGTGAAAGAATCAGGAATGTGACCAGCTGAGACCAGCTCTTGCAAGAAGTCAGAATGACCTCCATGGAGCTGTCAGAGGCAATAGTGCTTCTAAAATGTTTCTCCCAGCCAATGTGGGAAACATAATGACACCTATGCCAACCCAATTCAAATGCCTTAAGACCTCGTAAACTAACATTGAAACTTTTTTCAATACAAACACTTTGCAATAAGGCAGCAATTATTAAATGTGTTTCAAAAAATATGCAAAAGGTTTCTGCTGGAGTTCCACAATCTAATTTCTCAAGGAAATTACATGGTATTACAAGCCAGTATTCTTAACAGCATGTCACCAGCTCTATTATTCATAAAAGTTAATTATATTGTGTGCATTTGAAAGGAATATGGATTGCCTGCGTCTGTTTCCAATCATCACTTCGATCCCAATCTACTCTATGAAACAAATGAATGACAGAATAAATTAGTAACAATGTCCTTATCGCACCGACCATTAATTCTCACCTACATATTTCTCGACTAGTCACACAGCAAGTGATGCTAATTGCTGTGCCTCGACACTAATCCAGCAAGGAAGAATATGAAATTTAGGAAGCAGATCATCGCATCCAGCTGAAACTGGAGTCTCAGCACTAAATCACAACAGCCATTGAATAAAAAGCACACTCTGACATAAATTAACTAGTTTAAATCTTGGGAAGAATTTCCTGCTGCATAGGTGCAACACAGTGGTGCAGTGGTAGAGCTGCTCTATTGCAGCACCAGAGACCCAATATCAATCCTGAACACGGGTGCTGTCTATATGGAATTTTTACATTCTCCCTGTGACTGCTTGGGTTTTCTCCGTGTGCTCCGGTTTCCTCCCACATTCCAAAGACGTGCAAGTTTGAAGGTTAATTGGCTCCTACAAATTGTCCCTCGTGTGTAGGATAGAACCTGTGTATGGGTGACCGTAGGTCGGCATAGACTCAGAGGACCGAAGGGGCTGTTTTCATGCTGTATCTCTACACTCAGGTCACCAGCCACTGCACCAGAGACATCGACTCATCCAGCTATTTGATGGCTTGTTAAAAGCTCTCAGAATGGAGGTCGACAATTTACTTAGTGGGAACTGATACAAGGTGCACGAGGATGTTGCCGGTGCGGGAGAACTATAGATTTGGTAAGATACTCATTGAACTAACATTGATTTCTTGGAACAAGTGAGTGGGGGGAACTTTAACTGAGATGCACAACATCATAAGGCCTACGTTAGCTTTGTTCCTGTTCTCTCGGTTATTTAGGCAGAAAGGTTGATTGGAATGGGGCCATAAATCAAAATTAATTGGTGTTGGTATGAGAAAGATGTTAGGGATTTTTTTTTCACTCCAGAACATTTTTGGTCTGGAACTCAATGCTGAAGGAATGACAGAGGTAAGATCCTAATTCACAGCTGTCAATCCATACCAGCCCAATGAGTGGATAGCATGGATTGAAAGTTGCAAAGTAGGCACAGCCAACTAGTTACATTTTTTGCTGGCAGAGACATGATAAACCATGTATGACTAAACTACAGCAAATGATTGCTGGGAAAGTCATGTGGGACCAATATGCCTCACCTATATTCCATCTTCTACCTTCATAATTTGTGCATCTTCTATCCTTATCCCATTATCTCACTTCTTGACTTTTCATTTTGGGCCGTCAACTAATCAAACCTTCCCTCCCCACCTGTATCGATCTATCACTTGCCAGACTTTTTCCCACCTACGCCTCTCTTCCAGCTTTTCTCCCATCTAAAATTGTCCTAATCCATAATATCACCTGTCCATGTTCTCCAGATATGTTCCCTGACCAGCTTAATTACTCCAGTACGGTGACTTTTTTTTTCCTGTTTATTTGGTTTTCTTCTGCAAAATCTTATTGAATCTGCTTTCACCAGTCTGCACCACCACACATTTCAGATTGCAACAACATGCCTCCACCACCTCCACTGGAAGCTCATTCCACACAGCTACCAATCTTAGTAAAGAAGTCCCCCCTCATGTTACCCCTAAACTTCTGTCCCTTAATTCTCAAGTCATGTCCTCTTGTTTGAATCTTCCCTACTCCCAGTTTTAAAGACCTCTATCAAGTTCCCCCTTAACCTTCTGCGCTCCAAAGAATAAAGACCTAACTTGTTCAACCTTTCTCTGTAACTTAGTGGCTGAAACCCAGGCAACATTCTAGTAAATCTCCTCTGTACTCTCTCTATTTTGTTGACATCCTTCCTATAATTGGGCGACCAAAATTGTACACCATACTCCAGAATTGAGAATATACAAGGTCATTACATCATTGTCTTGTGCGTAGAACAGAAAATGCACTTCTACCCCAACATCATCCCTACTCCCCTGTGGCTCCATCACAGTTTGCTGATTACCTCTTGACAAAGATTTTGCTTAACTGCGCATCCCCATAATGGCCAGTGGTGCACAATCAGAGAATAATCTCCAAGCTAACTCATTGGTGGAAGCATAGAAAAGGATGAGTCCTACACTCAACATCTGCAAAATGAAAATACTCAACCAAGTTGCACTCCACTATATAACACTGTCCTCCAACAACAGAGCTTCATGTTGAGATCCTGGAAAAACATGGATCACTGGATTCAAAACGAATTCTATAAACCTTTGGAAGAACCACAGTTGTTTATATATACAGTATGCACTATCTTGTATATATATGACAAAAACTCGACGTGACTTGCTGAACGTCCAATGCCCCATTTGCATTGTCCCCATGATTGGAGGTGAAAGAAAACATTAAAATAAAATGATGATCCAAAATCTATCAGAATTCAGAACTCTCCCTGATCACAACAATAATCTGCTGAAATGGAAACACGAATGAAATTAAAACATGTTAAAAACCCATGAAACATTCTTGCCATAGAGGGAGTACAGAGAAGGTTCACCAGACTGATTCCTGGGATGTCAGGACTTTCATATGAAGAAAGACTGGATAGACTCGGCTTGTACTCGCTAGAATTTAGAAGATTGAGGGGGGATCTTATAGAAACTTACAAAATTATTAAGGGGTTGGACAGGCTAGATGCAAGAAGATTGTTCCCGATGTTGGGGAAGTCCAGAACAAGGGGTCACAGTTTAAGGATAAAGGGGAAATCTTTTAGGACTGAGATGAGAAAAACATTTTTTACACAGAGAGTGGGGAATCTCTGGAATTCTCTGCCACAGAATGTAGTTGAGGCCAGTTCATTGGCTATATTTAAGAGGGAGTTAGATGTGGCCCTTGTGGCTAAAGGGATCAGGGGGTATGGAGAGAAGGCAGGTACAGGATACTGAGTTGGATGATCAGCCATGATCATATTGAATGGCGGTGCAGGCTCGAAGGGCCGAATAGCCTACCCCTGCACCTATTTTCTATGTTTCTATGTTTCTATATCACGTCACAGATTTTATTTTGAAAACATTTTAGATTTTCTTTTACATTGGATATATTATTTCTTCAGCTCTTACTCAGCCACCCTGCTCTGATATTAAATTAAGCAGAAAATGAGAATGTTTTCAATCTGATATTATTTAGTGATACACGTGTCAGGATAAAAAGCACATTTAAATGCAACCTATTGCTTCTTGGGTTGCACAAATCACTCAAGCTTAGACCTGAAATTGCAAATCGATGGCAACCATAAATGATCTGTCCTAGGCAATTGTTTTTTTTTTTGAGGTATTGGGGTTGTGTATCTTATTGCATGCTCAAATGACTTGGTGTCAAATTTCATTCCTTGAGCTTGTCAATGATTAATTAGTTTCACATACTGGAATGTGGCAAATATTTTCGTTTATCTTTCTATGACGCCCAGCACTATTGGATCAATGTGAAAGGATATTATGTTTATGAAAGTAACATCAGTGACCTCCATGAAGTTGGGATACAATGGGTGCTTCATCATTTGACAAATAAATACAAAAATAATAATTTCAAACTTTTGCAGCCAAGCCAGAACTATTACTGAATATGGCTTTGATCAAAACTATCATTCCCAAGAATCGATTTCAGGGGAAATAATTTCAGTCAGAGACAATCTATAGCAAATCCCAAATAGCCAATGTGACATTCAGGTTTCCTTCAGGCTCCTGTTGGTCTCCTCCAGTTGTTTTAAATATGTTAAATTTAAGTTCCAAGGTAAATGCTATTATAATGGATTGCAAGGTGAGGGACAGCTTTTTATTCTTAGTCTCCAAAGCAATCAGTACAATCACTGAATGGTTAGTGTGAAGCCCAAACCTGATTAACATAGAACATAGAACAGTACAGCGCAGGTGATGGCGAGTTAAACTGATCTTATCTGCCTGTACATTATCCATATCAGTCTATTTCCTGCACTTCTATGTGCCTATCCAAAAGCCTCTTAAACGACACTATCATATCTACCTCCACCACCACCCCTGGTAATGCGGTCCAGGCCCCCACCACTATCAGTATAAAAAAACTTGCCCCACACATCTCCATTAAACCTTCCCCGCACTCCCCATATAGCTATGCCCTCTAGTGTTGGGCATTTCCAACCTGGGAAAAGGGTTCTGACTGGCTACTCTATCTATGCCTCTCATAATTTTATATAATTCTATCGTCTCCCCTGCACCTCTGACATTCCAGGGAAAGCAACCCAAGTCTATCCAACCTCTCCCTTTAATGAAACCATCTAATACAGACAGCATTCTGGTAAACCTCCCTGTAATGGGGCAATCAGAATTGCATGCAATACTCCAAATGCCACCGAACAAAGTCTGATAGAGCTACATCATGACTTCCTGACTCTTATATTCAATGCCTCTAGCAATGAAAGCAGACATACCATATGTCTTCTGAACCAGCCTATCTGCTTGTGCTGCCACCTTCAGTGAGTTATTAACTTGGACTGCAAGATCTCTCTGTGCATCAATGGTGTTATGGGCCTTACCTTTAACTGTGTACTCTCTCCTTACATGCAACCTCCCAAAGTGCATCACCTCACAGCTGCTTATCTCTTCACCCATATCTGCCAACTCTTCACCCATTTCTTCAGCTGCCGTATATTCCACTGAATCTTCTGGCAGCATTCCTCACCGTCTCCAACTCCTCCAATTTGGTTGTCACAGCAATCCTACTCACCAACCCGTCTACATTTACATCGGCCCACCATGTCCACGACGACCAGCAATTCACACACACTATCCTCTATCCTACACACGCAAGGGACAATCTACAATGTTACCGAGCCAATTAACCTACAAACCTGTACGTCTTTGGAGTGTGGGCGGAGAAAACGCATGGAGGTCACGGGGAGAACAAACAAACTACAGACAGCCATGCACCCGTAGTCAGGATCGAACCCGGGTCTCGATCTATGTAAAGCAGCAACTCTACCACTGCGCTACTGTGCTTTGTTGCAACAGTGCAAGAACTCGCTGCAAACATGGGGGTCATCGGATACAGTTACTCCGTAAAGCGAATGCATAATCTGCATTTGCTTTCTCTGTCAGTGAAGTGAGAGCAGAGGTTTGGGAAATAAACGCAATATGTTCAAGGGCCTTCACCTACATTATAAGGGACGCCACAGTTCAGGAAAGAGGAAGGGGTTTCAGCGACACCTGTACATATTGTCTCATTAAAAAATCGAATGCGGAGGAGATGGAGAAACTCACAAAATGGGAATAAATCCTAGCAGGCATATTGTGAGGAAGTTGTGGGTGTCTGTCTGCTTGTATTAGCTGTTCGTGTCCAGCCTATATATTAATGAAGGTTTAGGATGGTGGACAGGATGTCAATAAAAGTGATCTGCTTTGTCCCGGATAATGCAGCAGTATGATTCTTGGTAATTCTATCACTATTGTGCAGTCTCTCCCTTTTAAGAACAACGTGTGTTTGAAGATAACTTATTGTTCTTCTAGAGTGAGAAAATAAAGAAAGCAACTATTTTTTATACTGTGCGTGGTAGGGAGGCAGGATGACTAAACACATATAATTGCCTGCTAGTCTTGTTGAAGCTGCGCTCATGCAGGCAAGTGGAAATTATTGCATTACATTCCTGATTTATGCCTTACAAACATGACAGGGGCAAGCTACTTGCTGCAGGACATATAGCCTCTGATCTGCTTCTTGTCATCACAAACGTGGCTCCAATTGGTATTCTGTGTAATGGTGGCATCTAGGATGGGGCTGGGTATAGGGGATTCCGTGATGCTCATCCTCACTTAAGTTCTAACAGGGAAAGGTTTGTCTCACCCTTTTTCTCCCTGCTCCAATCCAGCAGAAGGTACATAAACTTGAAAGCATACACCACCAAAGTCAGGAACAGCTTATTTTCCTCTATAATTAGGATTCCAACCAGTCCTACCATTAAGATAGATAGATAGATAGATATAATTTATTGCCACACAACCAGGGTTGGTGGAAATGTGGGTTGTCAGCAGCAGTACAATAATAAAGAACACACAATAAAACTGTAACACAAACATCCACCACAGATTCAGATTCAATTTTAATTGTCATTGTCAGTGTACAGTACAGAGACAACGAAATGCATTTAGCATCTCCCTGGAAGAGCGACATAGCAAATGATTTAAATAAATAATAATAAGTGATAATAAGTGTCCGGGGGGTGGGGGGGTGATTGGCAGTCACCGAGGTACGTTGTTGAGTAGAGTGACAGCCGCCGGGAAGAAGCTGTTCCTGGACCTGCTGGTTCGGCAACGGAGAGACCTGTAGCGCCTCCCAGATGGTAGGAGGGTAAACAGTCCATGGTTGGGGTGAGAGCAGTCCTTGGCGATGCTGAGCGCCCTCCGCAGACAACGCTTGCTTTGGACAGACTCAATGGAGGGGAGCGAGGAACCGGTGATGCGTTGGGCAATTTTCACCACCCTCTGCAATGCCTTCCGGTCGGAGACAGAGCAGTTGCCATACCATACTGTGATGCAGTTGGTAAGGATGCTCTCGATGGTGCAGCGGTAGAAGTTCACCAGGATCTGAGGAGACAGATGGACCTTCTTCAGTCTCCTCAGGAAGAAGAGACGCTGGTGAGCCTTCTTGATCAGAGTTGAGGTATTGTGGGTCCAAGAGAGGTCATCGGAGATGTTGACTCCCAGGAACCTGAAGCTAGAAACACGTTCCACCTCCGTCCCGTTAATGTGGATGGGGGTGTGCGTGCCGCCCCTGGACTTCCTGAAGTCTACAATGAGCTCCTTGGTCTTCTTGGAGTTAAGGGCCAGGTTGTTGTCAGCGCACCATGCTGCTAAGTGCTGGACCTCCTCCCTGTAGGCCGACTCATCGTTGTTGCTGATGAGGCCAATCACCGTTGTATCATCTGCATACTTGATGATGGTGTTAGTACCATGTACAGGTGTGCAGTCATAGGTGAAGAGGGAGTAGAGGAGGGGGCTCAGCACACAGCCCTGTGGAACGCCGGTGTTCAGGGTGAGGGTTGAAGAGGTGTGCTTGTCTAACCTAACAGACTGGGGTCTGTTGGTTAGAAAGTCCAGTATCCAGTTGCAGAGGGAGGGGTCGATGCCCAGGTTACCGAGTTTGGTGATCAGTTTTGATGGTATAATGGTGTTGAATGCTGAGCTGTAATCGATGAACAGCATTCTTACGTAAGTGTCTCTGTTGTCGAGGTGGGAGAGGGCGGAGTGAAGTGCCGTTGAGATGGCATCCTCCGTACTCCTGTTCTTGCGGTAGGCAAACTGATAGGGATCCAGTGTGGGGGGTAGGCAGCTTTTGAGGTGTGCCAGGACCAGCCTCTCGAAGCACTTGGTGATGATGGGGGTAAGTGCAACTGGGCGGAAGTCGTTGAGTCTTGCCGCAGTGGAGTGTTTTGGCACTGGCACGATGGAGGTGGTTTTAAGGCACGTGGGGACAACTGCTTGGGCAAGTGACAGGTTGAAGATGTCAGTCCAGACGTCTGTCAGCTGCGCAGCACAGGCCCTGAGCACGCGCCCGGGGATGCCGTCAGGGCCAGCAGCTTTACGTGCATTAGTCCTACTCAGTGCCACGAATACGTCTCCTCCCAATACAGCATTCATCACTGTGGTGGAAGGCACAAAAATTTGGCCAGTCCTCCTCCATTAACTAAGGTACTGTCTGATTCACCTCTACCCCATTGCGGACATTGGACTTTGTTTATGGAACTGCTGCGTTGAGAAATATATTCTGCACTCTTCATTTTCTCCTTTGCTCTAAATATTGTACTGAGTTTGACTTGATTGTATTTATGTATAGTATGATCTGAACTGATAGAATGCAAAACAAAACTGTTCACTACATCTCGGTGCATGTTGCAATAATAAACCTAAATCTACATCTTGATCTGGTACTTCAGTAATGTGAATGTTACTTGTTACCTGTCAGTTGTGTAGGTTTTGGTGTTTGCAGACATTGGCTGCTTGATTTGCTGATTGTTGCAAATGGAATTGAATATCGGGCAATCATCATACAATACAATACCGTTTATAGTCATTTGAACCTCAGATTAAGTTCAAGCGAAATTTTGTTTCTGCAGTCATACAACAAGGAAAAAAACCCCAAGATAATTAACACAATTTACACAAACATCCATCACAGTGAATCACCTCCTCACTGTGATGGAAGGCAAAGTCATTGTCTCTCCCCTGTTTTGCATTCTCCTCCCAATGTTAAATCTTGATGTTGGAGCTCCCGGCGGGCGATGGCAAGTCCCACGGCCATTAAAGCCTTGCGTGGCGATGTAAGGCCCCGCTCCGGGTCGTTTTCAACCCCTCAATTCGGGCGGGAGAAGTTGCCATTGCCGGAGGTCAAAAAAACGGTCTCCCACCAGGGACCCGCTAGCTCCCGATGTCACCGTCCACCGGGCCTGCGGCTGGAGCCTCCGAAGCTCCGGTGTCGGGTCGCAGTCGCGCGCCACCACAGCTCTCCACGCTCGGAAGCCGGCCAGCTCCACAATGGTGAGTCCGCAGGCTCCGCGACTGGAGCCCCCAGCTCGTTCCGGTTGGAGGCCGCTCCACGGTGCTCGGCCCAAACGACAACGGAAACCCGACAGGGAAAAGGTCGGGTCCCCCCGTACAGTGAAGAGATTTAAAAGTCCCGCCCCCCACATGTACACAGCTAAAAACAATATATAAACTACAACCAAACTATACTCTCAACAGGACAAAAATAAAAACTTAAAAAGACAGACTGCAGGGGCCGCTGCCGCGAGGCGCTGCCATCTCTGAATATCCCTACTTGAACGGCATCTTTGAACATCCCATCATTGAACATCCCTACTTCTAACTTGATGAAGGTTAGAACAATTTGATGAAGCGGCTGTAGATGGTCAGGGCTAGGATTCTGTGATGTTCTGGGCTGAATGATAGATCTTTAACAAAATTAGCTTTAATATGAATTTGTCCTTGAACCATTGAAGAATTCTTACCACTATGTCCATTGACTTCTTGATGTCACACTGCTTGAAAAGCTGCTTGTGGTCAAGGGCAGTCACTCTCGCCACCTCTGGAATGCAAGCATTTGATCTATGTTTGAACTATGGCTGTAATATGACCTGGAGTCATGGTTCTGACAGAATCCAAGCCAAGCCCCAGCCAGAATAGAGTGGATAAATGTCACTTGATAATCCAATCAATTCACATCATATTCAGTTCCATTACCTCCTTTGGGAGAAAGAAAAACAATACCTTTCTCAGGCATTACAATGTCTTGACATAGAACAGCGTAAGGCCATTGATTTTTTTGAAAGTCTTACCATTTAACTAGATCACAGCTAATCAGCACCAGAACTTCATCTAGCTACCCAGAAAGTTATGAGGCGCAGCCTTAAATTCTTTTCCCTTAAGGGCTTAAAACTGGCTGTGTAGGAGAGTGGATTGAAATCAGCAGCTTCAATCTTCAATTGGGCCTGATTCTTTCTCTTTCTTATTAAAAAAAGAGTACAGAATATTCTCCCACACCAGTGTCCAATTCAGCCCGAGATTCCAGCCAACTTTTCTCTGCGCACCTTATATGTTAGCAACAATGGAGGAGTCCCTGTAAAATTTGACATTAAGACCTCTTGTACCATTGAGGTAGACATTGCGTGAGGGAGAATATGGCAAACTATGAGTTTTGAATTGCTCTGCTGAACAGTTGTCACAAATGTGATGTTCTGAATGGTCAACAGCTACATCAGATTCTAAGGAAGAAGAGAGAATCTAATCCATCATTTACCTCAGTTCATGATGTTTAAGCAGGAGTCTGATACATTCTGCTTTGTTTTTGTACTGTAGGTGCTTTTAAGATCTGACAACAATAGTCTGTACTAATACTTATCCCCTGATATCTATTTTCAAATCCTAGGGATAATGGATGAAAGGAACTAAAGGAAATAAGTTAAACTTATCAACTCCTCCTACTCTCAATTAATGCCTTTAAAACAAAATGACCAGGTTTATTTGAGACCCTCATGAAGGATCCAATTTCATCACATTGACTCTGAAACTAATTTAAGATGCTCTCTTTATAAAAAATAACTGAAATTGAACCAACGCGTTCACGGGAAAAAAAGACGCTCAAAATATTTTCACTTTCAAGTAGATTAATTCATTGTTACTGGCGTAGGACATCATGTTGTATGAAATTCAAAGTATGAAATTTTGCATCAATATGCACTAGTTATTGCAATGTGGGAAACTGTGATGATTAACTATTGCTGGATCTGATGTTGTGCAAGAAAATACTTTTACAGTAGATGCAATTATTTTAGTCTATTAGGCATGGAAATTCCCATTATAAAAAGCAATGACTTTGGAGCCTTTAGTGCCTGGAGAATAATGTGAGTCACGGTGAAACAGCATTGTTATCTTGACAAACTCTTTTCATAAAGACATTATCTGAGCAATGGTATTCATATCACAGATGAGATGAATACCCAAAATGGAAATGACAAAAAAACACAAAAGCCATGCCCTGACTAACTCATATATAAACATGCTTCATTATAGTACAAACACACACAATATATTTGTTACAGAGAACACCCAATATATCTCTTACCAATTTTGCTTTGTAGCACTAATCAAATTATTTTGAAAATTAAGTTGTGTTCATGCAACACGTGATGTACACCATTAGGGTGATATGAATTTTGCAATTTAATAGATATTTAATGGAAATCTGAAATGCCATGGCCTGATTGTGTGTTTGAATTTCTCTATTTTCCCAACTTGAGCTCATTTATTTTGTTTGGTTTTTGTGTCACCTCTTTAAATGAATAAATTAGAGATTCTTCAGCAAAACTCAGGGTGTCATTGTCAAATTGATATAAAGCTGGCTAGCCAACATGCATCCTAAGTAGGCAATGCAGTTTTGGAGATGGTGGGCATAATTTAGAAACACATTTTTAAGTTCAATTTTTCCTCAGTTCCTCTCTCTGTCTTTCCTTGTGGTCCTGTAATTTATTCCACTTCGTAATACCCTCAGCTTCACTTTGATTATTTTACCACATCTGCATTATAAGTTGATAAACATGGTAGAATGTGATAGACAGAATGTTCTGGAGCATGACAGTTCCTTTCTTACAAACAACTGATGCATGATAAACTCAGATTTGCAATTACACATAGTTCATAATTTTATATAATTACGCCTCACATTTCTTTAACAGTTGGCAACAGCTTTGCAATGAACTAATACAGATTTGGAGTGTTATAGCATCAGGGAACCATACAACATTGAAGGTGCACAAAAATGCTGGAGAAACTCAGCGGGTGCAGCAGCAACTATGGAGCGAAGGAAATAGGCAACGTTTCGGGCCGAAACCCTTCTTCAGACCGCTGAGTTTCTCCAGCATTTTTGTGTACCTTCGATTTTCCAGCATCTGCAGTTCCTTCTTAAACACATACAACATTGAAGGCAGCCACTTGGTCTATTTGGGCTGTGCCAACGCTGAGGTAGCTGTCAAATTGTTTCACTTCCATTCTTTATCCCTGGTTCCTTGCAATGTTTTCCCCAACATTTCAGGAATAATCTGTAAAGTAATCCATGCAAAACATCCAATGCCACTGGGACTACATGCATGGACAGAGACCATTATCTCAGCTGATGAGACCATTTGTGGGAAGGTGCACTGAAAACGGGTAGAATTGAAGGGAGAAAGAAAACAGATGAGAGGCAAACATTTCAGTTGCAGATCACATTTTTAAAATGACTACATTCCTGAAATAAAATAAATCAATGGTGTTTGAACGAAGACTTAGACACTTTATAGTTTATTTAAAAAGGAAATGTATTAAGTATGGAGGAGTATGTATTAAGTATAGATGTGAGGAATCTGCAGCCACAGGGAGCATCGCTGGATTGGATTTGGGAACCACGTACAAAGAGTAAGCCTCCATACAATAATTATTTCCAGCTATAGAGGTCAATCTTCAGGCAGCACACTGGCACAGCAGATAGATCTGCTGCATCACAGCCTCTGTGACACAGGTTCAATCCTAACCTCTGGTGCTGTTAGTGCATATTTTCACGTTTTCCCAATGACCCCGCGGATTTTCTCCGGGTGCTCCGATTTGCTTCCATGCTCAAAGATATGCTGATTCGTAGGTTAATTGGCCACTTTAACCATATAACCATATAACAATCACAGCACGGAAACAGGACATCTCGGCCCTACAAGTCCGTGCCGAACAACTTTTTACCCTTAGTCCCACCTGCCTGCACTCATACCATAGCCCTCCATTCCCTTCCCATCCATATGCCTATCCAATTTATTTTTAAATGATACCAACGAACCTGCCTCCACCACTTCCACTGGAAGCTCATTCCACACCGCTACCACTCTCTGAGTAAAGAAGTTCCCCCTCATGTTACCCCTAAACTTCTGTCCCTTAATTCTGAAGTCATGTCCTCTTGTTTGAATCTTCCCTATTCTCAAAGGGAAAAGCTTGTCCACATCAACTCTGTCTATCCCTCTCATCATTTTAAAGACCTCTATCGTCCCCCCTTAACCTTCTGCGCTCCAGAGAATAAAGACCTAACTTATTCAACCTTTCTCTGTAACTTAGTTGTTGAAACCCAGGCAACATTCTAGTAAATCTCCTCTCTACTCTCTCTATTTTGTTGACATCCTTCCTATAATTGGGCGACCAAAATTGTACACCATACTCCAGATTTGGTCTCACCAATGTCTTGTACAATTTTAACATTACATCCCAGCTTCTATACTCAATGCTCTGATTTATAAAGGCTAGCATACCAAAAGCTTTCTTTACTACCCTATCTATATGAGATTCCACCTTCAAGGAACTATGCACGGTTATTCCCAGATCCCTCTGTTCAACTGTATTCTTCAATTCCCTACCATTTACCATGTACGTCCTATTTTGATTTGTCCTGCCAAGGTGTAGCACCTCACATTTATCAGCATTAAACTCCATCTGCCATCTTTCAGCCCATTCTTCCAAATGGCCTAAATCACTCTGTAGACTTTGGAAATCCTCTTCATTATCCACAACACCCCCTATCTTGGTATCATCTGCATACTTACTAATCCAATTTACCACACCTTCATCCAGATCATTGATGTACATGACAAACAACAAAGGACCCAACACAGATCCCTGAGGCACCCCACTAGTCACCTGCCTCCAACCCAACAAACAACCATCCACCATTACCCTGAGTGTGTTAGTAAGTGGTAGAATCCAGGGGAATTGATGGGAATTTGTGGAGAATAAGAAAATGGAATGAGGGTAGAGTTAGTTTAAATGATATTTAGCTCAGGCTCACCGAGCTGAAGGAGCAGCTACTGTACTGTATGGTTCTATGATATCTGAACATGCATTATTTTTCTTACCTGGCTGGCAGATGCAGAGAGCTGTCCCGTTGCTTTGTGTAATGCAAGTGGAAAGATTACTGCATGGGTTGTTGTGGACGGCACATGGATTAAACGACTGCTCACACAGGTCACCAGTGAAGAATGGAGGACAGATGCATTCAAATATTCCAGGAATGGCAGGCTCAAAGCAGGTGGCACCATTCTGGCAGGGATTGCAATCACATTCATCCACATCTTCTGTGCAAACTGACCCTTGCCAGCCTGGACTACATGTGCAGCTACAAAAACATTAAACAGAAAGGTCATTAGCTTAATGGACCATTGGGCAACAAATAGCCATACTTCAGTCCTTTATGTCAATACTCTGACATTGCTTCAGGCATTCATACTGAAAGGAGGCCAGTACAATATCTAATCTACCAAACCACAATTGAGAGTCCTGCCAATATCTGATTTAATAAAGGAAGATAAAATATTTCACTGTAGATAAATAACATTTTCAATATAACATCAGAGTATTTTTTTTAAACTCCATTACACATTAAAAAGATGCATTGTTCTGGGGTTCAAATGTGCTTGTGTTGCAAGCAGATTGTGTTTTGTCCTTTCAGTTAAACACTTCATCTCAAACAGGGCACTTATATCATTGAACATATTACCATGTATTTCCTGTAGTGTTATTTTAACTCAGACGCTCTCATTGACATTTAGTTAAGTCACAGGGTCAAAAGGCATAGTGATACATAACATAATGTAGAGACAAATGGTGCAGAGGTTCCTTATTCAACGCTCCTGTATCGTGCACATAGATTGAAGCTAGCAATATCCAGTCAACACCAGCCTAATTTCAACTCTTTTGGGGGTAATACATTGAAAATAATTCACAAGAAAAAATGAAATCATTTAGAAAAAGTTGAGGTTAAAATCATTGAATCTTAGGTTGCTATTCATCTTGACAATGAATATCCATAACAATTATTTCCAATAGGATCAACAAGAGATCACTCTATTTCGTGATTGACAGACTTTATTAATAGACTTTTGAAATAGTTGTGTTTTTACGTAGTCTTTTTCTTTTTCATCGTATAGTAGAATTATTTTTAATTTATTTGTTATTTATCTCTTGTGTGTTGTCTGATTCTTCGTGCCTGTGATGCTGCTGGAAGCAAGATTTTTATTGTACCTGTATGTCACTGTACTTGTGCATATGACAAAAAACTCGACTAAGCGCAACCTAATCAGCTGTGTCTGCAATTCCTAGAAACTGTTGGGGCCAAAGAAAGAGCGTTCAAGTCGCGGCCCTGTATCCACCAATCTTTCCACCACTACGCACAAGAAGCGCAAGACACCATTGTATGCAAATGCCGAGAAGTGTGTTCAGCTCTGGCTGAACAATTTCTTATCTTGTGATGTGGACTCAATAAGAAGAAGATATAAACTGTTTAGGTGGCCAATTTGGCTGGTGCTTGGATGTTTTCCTCTTACTGATTATGGCTGCCTTGGATTCATTACTTTCCCAGAATTACAATAATGACTTCACTTCAAAAGCACTTCCTTGGCTGCAACGTTTTTTTGGGACATCCTAAGTTTGTGAAAATTATTTTGCAATTGCAAGTTATTTTTCAGTCAGTGCTGTTAGTTCCAAGAGTAACCATTACAATCACATCTAAATGAAGTGTGAATGGTTGAGTCTGTCCAAATCAGGGAGAGTATTTCAAGCCGTAAGAACGCCACCTTTGTCTGACACCTTTGTCTATTCGGAGGGGGCGCTGCTCTGGCAGCAGCCATGTCATGCAGCTCGTCAGTTTTTCAACTTTTTTTTATTTTTTTAGTATGTTTTAAAGTCTGTATTTAATGTTTCTTTGTGTGTTTTGTGTGGGGGGTGGTGTGGGGGGGTAAGGGGGAACCGCTTCGGTCGCCTCCTCCACGGAGAGGCGAGTTTTTCCAGGTCGCCTCCCCCGTGGCCTAACATCAAGGATCGACGCGGCCTTTCCCGGAGACACGCCCGGGGCTTCAGCGGCGGGCGCAGCGTGGACTCTCGGCGTGGAGCGGGTGAGCCCTCGCTGGGGCTCGCTGGAGGGGAGCGCTCCGTTTCACTGGCCCGGGGCAGCCGGCAGCCTGAAGTCGCAGCCTGAAGTCGCGGTCTGCAGAGCTCCAGCTGGTGCGGCGTCTACAGCCTGGGATCTCACGTTGGGGACCCGGGGGAAGAAGAAGCCATCACTGCCGGCCCGCGGCCGACTTCTACCGCGGGTCCGGCATGGACTTACCATCACCCCTGGAGGGGAGCTTCGACCGCCGGCCCTGCAGTCTACGGTGCTTCTGGCTGCGGCGGGGACTTAAATCTTGACCGCCGGTCTGCGGCCTACAACAACTTAAAGCCGCGGTCTCTGGTGAGGAAGAGCCGATCCTGGACTGACTCTGGACTCTGGTCCTGACCACGGGGGGGAAATGGAGGAGGACAGGCCAAATTTTGTGACTTCCACCACAGTGACGAATGCTGTGGTGGATGTTTGTGTTACAGTTTTATTGTGGTTGTGTGTTCTTTATTATTGTATCGCTGCAGACAACCCAAATTTCCACCAGCCTGGCTGTGTGGCAATAAATTATATCTATCTATCTATCTATCTATCTATACCGACAATGATGGCAACTGGCTATTGTTAGGCCCCCTATCAATGGCTTGTTGCAATGAGCCCGAGATGCCTCAAGTGGTGACAATTGGAGATTGGCTCAATTGGTGGCAATTGAACGATGCATGGACAAAACAAAATGAGAAAGACGAGAAAAGCTTAAACAAATCCCTTCTGTCCATTGGAAAGACAGATTGTTCACAGTTGCAGTAGTGTTCATTGAAAACTTTCTGAGTCATGAAATCATACAGTCCATATGATGACTCAGCAACAGTCAAAGCATGTAATTCATGGGTTGGCTAATATCTATGGTTTAATTCTTATCATCTCATCAATTCATCTGGCAAAATTAAATTATGCCGTGCCATCAAAACTCCCACATGTACCCACATCTTGCAGACAATGTTTTCGCAGGAACTGCATAATTGTTGCCATGGAAAGACTAGCTATAAAAGAAATGCAATGGAAAAATTCTGCCCTCCATCACTACAAAATTGAATTCACACCAAAAATAAAATTTAAAGCTATCTCACTTCAATGAAGAATTTAAAATATTGATGCCATGTTTTAAATTGTATGACGTCTTCAAAAACCCATGGTCCTCTTCTGAAAGATTGAGGGCACAGCTAGGTGGTCTTCAAAGGGATTATCCAATTAGTCCCATACACCTGCATTTTCCCCGCAACCACCACAATTTAAAAAATATATATATTTCTGAGCCTTTCAGCGCTTGCAGTGCCAGAGACCCAGGTTCGATCCCGACTACGGGTGCTGTCTGTATGGAGTTTGTACGTTCTCCCCATGACCGCGTGGACTTTCTCCGAGATCTTCGGTTTCCTCCCACACTCCAAAGACGTACAGGTTTGTAGGTTAATTGGCCTGGGTTTGTATACTTGGTACAAGTGTAAATTGGCCCTAGAGTTTAGGCATGTGCTGGGTTTTGCGGGGATCGTTGGGCCAAAGGGCCTGTTTCTGTGCTGTATCTCTGAACTAAACTAAAACTAAATACGTATTGCTTTCCTCTTGAACATTCCTGTTGAATTTTTCAATGTCCTGCAGTGCAGTCTAATAAGAGCATATATTTTTGAAAGGCCTTTGACAGAATGAAAATTGCCAAGGTGTTTCAAATGGACTTCAGCAAACTGAATCTGAGACAGCCACGTAAAGCGAGATTAGGATGGATGAGCAAAATATTGATTGAAGATGATGGTTCCTCCCAAAAAAGGAGAGAGGCAAATGTTGAAGTGCAGAAACAAGGAAAGGGATTTCAGAGCCTTGGACCTTGTCAGCTCAAATCAGGCCTGACAATGAGGCGGCAAAGGCATTCAGGGCCTGAGAGAGGTTAGACTCAGCGAAGTATGAAACTCAGCAGGGACATTTTAGAGCCGAGGGAGGTTACAGGGATGAGGAGGGGTGAATTGTGTGATGTTTGATGTTTAAAGTAGTGATTGTGCACAGCACATTTAGAAGGGATATTAAAACTCCCTTTCGAGGTTCATACAAGGGCGGAGGCACAAAGAGGCACAAAAATTGCTCAGGTGGGATCAGAAAATTGATTGAGTTTTCCTCAAGTGTGTTAAAATCTATGCTGCCAATTCTCTGATTATTGCTTTCTTTATGGGCTATTCTTTATGTTGCACCAATAAGTGCACCAGAGCAGTAATACAAAATCAATTCTTCTTTTTCATGAAAGGAAACACAAGTTTTGAAATTGATTTTGGCAAAATAAGATTTTCCTGAGCCAGCAACTTTGATTTTTCTCTAAATGAATTCCAATCCCAACCAACCTTCCAGCAGTTTCAGTTTGGTTAAAAACTATTGATTTATTTGGAGATTCATAAACTCCTCTTTCTCTCACTATCAAGCTCGCCCTCACTTGCTTTAGAAGTCTATAGTCTGCAATAAAGAAGACTGGGTTGGCAAACATGTTAAAGGAAATTCCATTTACTTTATTATTGATCTGCTGGATAAAGATTTAAATAATTGGTTAGATCATCTTGGGTATGGCCCCACCAGCACCTTCAACTGTCCAGATGTGGGCAGCTGACCTCGCTGGCATCCTACTGCCCAAGTCCATCAGTGACGGGACAGTAGCACAGCAGTAGAGTTGCCGCCTAACAGCGCCAGTGACCCGGGTTCGACCCTGACTATGGGTGCCGTCTGTACGAGGTTTGTATGCTCTCCCTGTGGCTGCATGGGTTTTCTCTGGGTGCTTTGGTTTCCTCCCACATATAAAAGATCAAAGGTTTCAAAGGTCTTTTATTGTCACATGTACCAATTAAGGTACAGTGATATGCGAATTACCATACAGCCATACCAAAAAAAGCAACAAGACACACATCTACATAAAAGTTAACATAACCATCCACCACAGCGGATTCCTCACATTCCTCACTGGGATAGAAGGCAATAAAGTCTAATCTTCTTCCCTCATTTTTCTCCCCCGGTCGGGGCAGTCGAACCATCCGTCAGGGCAATCGAAGCCCCTGCGTCGGGGCGGTCGAAGCTCCTATGGCTTGGAGTTCCCGAAGTCGATCTCTGACCAGAGACCGCGGGCTCCACAATGTTAAATTCTGAAGGCACCTGTGGTAGAGCTCAGAGGTCGATCCCTGGCAAAGGGATCGTGAGCTCCGCGATGTTAAAGTCCCGCAGGCGGAGCTCTCAAAATCGGTCTCCAGCAAAGGCCACCAACTCCTTGATGTTAGGCCGCAGTGCGAACGGAGATACGATACGTTTTAAAAAATCACATCTCCGTCGAGTTAAGAGATTAGAAAAAGATTCCCCCACCCTGCATATAAAACAAGCTAAAGACCACTAAAAACATATATTTAATACATACTAAAAAAACAACGATGAAGAAAGGGACAGATAGACTGTTGGCGAGGCAGCCATTGCGGGTTTGTAGGTTAATTGACTTTGGTAAAATTGTAAATTGTCCCAAGTATGTTGGATAATGTTAGTGTACGGATTGATCACTGGTCTCAGTGGGCCGAAGTACCTGTTTCCACGCTGTATCTCTAAACTCAGGCCTCAGTGGTGAGTAGGCCTCAGGCTAACATCCTGTTCCCAGAAGGATTTAACAGGTTTAACAGGAGGCTAAGATGACGGTTGAGCCTTGATTATTTCTAAATGTATATGACATAATTGATAAAAATGAATACAAATAAAAATAAAACAATTAAAACTTTGAGCAGAAAAAAAAGTAAAATCAAGTTAAATATTTATTGCTTTTTTTTCCACACCCTAAGGCCAAGAATGAAATTAATTTTGTTTTCACTACCCCAATCAGTCTGACCTTGCGAGGATCGCAGAGATAATTTCTCCCAAGTAATTTGGGAGAGTGCAGAAAGTCTGGGTCCCGCTGCACAGAATCCAGAGACAGATTACCAAGTACCATAGTGATTCTTGGACAGATAAATCCTAGACTTGTGCAGAGGCATTATTTCCATTGAAAGAGCTGGTAGTTCCCTTGCTTGTTTGAAAAATTACTAAGTCCTTCTTAATCTTTGGATGGATCACCAGTTGAATAGCCACTTATCTGTTTCAGTATTTAAACTGAAGCTCTTGGGTTTTCTATTGGATTTTGCTTCCATCTTTACAATGTTTAATTTTATGAAATAGTGCTTTATAAATCTAAAAATTACAATAAATGCACAATTATTTCCTAATTAATTTCTTAGTTCCTGGCTATCAATGGCAAGGACAGTATTTATTGCCCTTGAGAAGGTGGTGATGATTTGTCATCTCAAATTGCTGTAGTTCTTTTGTTGAATTGTGTACCAAAGTACGGCTGGGGAGGGGGTTTCAGGATTTGACTGGTGGTATATTTTCAAGTCAGGTGCATTGGAGAGTAACCATTAGGGATTGTCATCCCAAAACATCGGCCATCCTTACTCTTCTTGATGGGAGTGATCACAAGCTGGCAAGGTACTGCTGATGTGGTCTGAGTAAGTTATTCCAGTTTGATTCACAGTATAGCCACTGTGCTAGATGACTGGGCCATGAATGTTTAGGTATCGGTGGGGGGGAGGAGAGGAATGAGCTTCTTTTTGGTAGACAGTGCTGAGCTTCGTGTGAGCTTTTAGAGATGCATTAATTCATGCAATAGGGAGCACAAGAACATAAAAGACTGTACAGGCTCAGCGCAGTCCATCAAAAGCATCTACCTGAGGCCCTGCCTCAAGAAGACAGCATCTATCATAAGAATCCCCACTATCCGTCTTCTTGTTCCCACCACCGGGCAAGACGTAGAGAGGCCTGACATTCCGCAACACCAGGTTCAGCATCAGCTACTTTCCTGCAACCATCAGGTTTTTGAAACAGCCTGCACAACCCTAATCCTATCTTATCAACAGAGTACATTGGACTATTTCTTGCACTATCACAGACTTGTTTTTATTTTTCTAATTGTGTTATAACTAATGGTTTTTTATTTGCACAACTTTTTTCTTTTTACTTCTTCCTGCAGAATCTTATGTATAATTTATGTATAATTTAATTTTAGTATGTTTGTCTCAGTCTTTGTGCCTGTGATGCAGCGAGAGGCAAGATTTTCATTGTACCTGTACCTCCTGAACTTATGCCTATGACAGTAAACTCAACATGATTTGACGTCACTTCACACTGCTTATTTGCAAAGGGTTGAAATCAGAGGATGAGTAATCTATTACAGGATATCCTGTCGCTGACCTGCTCTTGTAACGACAACATTCATGTAGCTGATCAAGTTGAGATTTTGATTAAAGATGACCCTGAGGATGTTGTCATTGGAAGATGCAGCAATGGTAATGCCACAGACCATTAACGGTGGATGGTCAAACTTTCCTTGTCGGAGACAGCCATTGACTGGCATTTTAGTGGCACAAATGTTGCTCGCCACTTACTAGCCTATATCTCAATATTGTTTACTTCTTGTTGGATGCAAGTGATGCATGCCTCATTTGCTGAGAAATTGTGAATGGAAGCAAACTTTCTGCAATCTTCAACAGACATCCCCACTTCTGACCTTATAATGGAAGATGGTCATTGATGAAGCAGCTTATATGCCTTGGACACTGTCCTGAGGAACTTCTGAAATGATGACCTGTGGTTGAGATGGCTCTTCTCCTACAAGCATAACCAACTTCCTTTATTCAACTATTGGAGTGCTTTCCCCTTGAAGTCAATTGATTTTAATTTTACAAGAAGTCTTTGATGCCAGGCGGCCAACTCCCAACTTGATGTAAGGGGAAGTCACTCTGCCACCAATACATCAGTTTTGGTCTTGGCATTTTAAAGACGATACAGAGAATCAGGCTCAATTGCAAAACAAAAATCTACAAGTTAATCGAACCAAGAGGTTATAATTGGTGAGAAAGACTGAACGGGCTGGGGCACTTGGCTCAATAAAGGAGATAATGAGTGGTGGTGCAACAGATAATGTTTAAAGTAAAAAGATACCTGTTAGGGTGGATAGGTACAAGGTGGTTCCATTTGCTGGTGTTCGAAAACAGGAGCCATAATATGAAGCTTTTGGTGGAGCAGTTAGTGCTGCTGTCATTCAGCTCCATTGAATCAGGTATGATCATGATCTTGGGTGCTGTGTCTGTGGAGTTTGCATATTCTCCCTGTGACCATGTTAGTTTCCTCCACATGTTCCGATTTTCAACCACATCCCAAAGACATACTGGTTTGTAACTAGAGTAGGTGGCTGGCAGGAGAATAGGCAGGAATCGATGGGCTTGGAGAGAAAATATGTCATAGAGAAATAAGTAGGGAATGGGACTAATTGGAATGTTCACGAGAGATGCTTAGACTTGATGGAATGAATGGCCTCATTCTATGACATCAAGACTTAAGACACGAATAGAAGATAGTCACTAAATATTCACTTTGGGGATCGAAGAAAAATTGCACAGAATGTTAAGGGCAAGAGGACATGAAGTAGATAAAAGAGAAAACATGGGGTAGTTGAAGGAGAATGGAAGAAAATGTTTGCATTATTACCTTATCAGGAGAGAATGGAGGGTTGTGTGAAACTGGATGGTAGGTTCAACACAATTTCATACTCGGATTGTAAATCCCTTTAATTACCCACAAACATAGAACACATTGTTCATGAACAAGGATGCCCATGACTTTTGGATTGGGTACTCACTGATAACGATTTACAAGATCCGTACACGTTCCTCTGTTTGAACAAGGTTCGGAGGCACACTCATTGACTCCTAGTTCACAGAAATTCCCTTCCCAGCCGGGAAGACACATGCACAGGTAGCTCTGCAAAGGAGGAAATAAACTGTCAAGTAGGAAGCAATCTAGTTATTTTCTCTCTGAACACATCATTTGTGTTTACTAGCATTTGTAGTTGGTACAAAAGCATAACAAGATGTATGTCAAATGAGAAAGATACTTGGATGGAAGAATATTGTTGGAAGGTTAGACGCACTCTCTGGACCTTGTGGTACTTTCCTATTCTGAACCTCAGATCTTCCATGTTCTTATACATAAACACTTGCATTGTTTACTTACAGTCCCTTGGCTGATTCAGTATAAAGATGGCAAAGTGCATTCTCCATTCAAAACCTTCCATTCCAACCCAGAAATGGAAATTCTTATTGGAAATCAATGCCACAAATAAAACAAGGAGCTGAATAAGCTTCTCTTGATCAATCTGTTTTTTCCCTTCTGCATCATCCTCACTTGCTTGTTTGAGCATTCACTTTCCTTTTTCACAGACATTTTGTTTATTTATCGTATAAAGCAGCTTAGTTTCTTGTATTCCTCTAACTCCATCGCTCGACTTACTCCATTTCAATTTGCTGCTCAGTTCTCTCTCGCGATCCATTCCTCGACCACTTGTCTTTCTATTCGCAACTGCCTCAGACGCCAATCCTCAACATGGTTAACATATCTATTAAAGCTGACAGCATCTATTCTGCCAAGCCCAAACCAGCAGGGAGAGCAAAGCTTCAATCAGCTCTACCAGGAACAGAAGCGGAAATTGAGAGTGTCTTCATCATTCCAGACTTCACTGAATTTCAGACAGAATACATCTGAGAACAGCTGTGATGAAGAAAAACTGCCTTGAAGACTAATTGCCAGTTATACTCATTGGTAGTAAGTTTGACTGGACACAAGCGTGAAGCAAGTGATCTCAAAGTAGTTGCAAATATCTATCTCTACAGCTTGTTATTTCCATCGATTTAAATACACTAACATAACATTGTTGCTATTGGATAGCATATCACAGTGCATCAACAGACGTGTGTATTATCTGTGGATGCAGTTTCATTGTGATATGATATCCAACAGCTTGATATGATGCAATGTGAACTTTCATATGTAAATTTAAGTATCAAAAAAAGTACAGAGTAATTAATAATTGCAGCAGTTCTATTTGAGTTAAGATTGCTGAATGTTTCCAAATTGATTACTGCAGAAAAAAAGATCCAGGGAAAATAATTACAATATCTTGAATATTTGCCCATTTATTTTACTCCCCACTGGCACTGATTCTAATTGTTAAACAATTCATTCGCTAACATGTGTAGGAAAGAACTGCAGATGCTGGTTTTTCACACAGTTGTAAGTGTGGAATTCTCTGCCTCAGAGGGCGGTGGAGGCCTGTCCTCTGGATACTTTCAAGAGAGAGCTAGATAGGGCTCTTAAAGATAGCAGAGTCAGGGGATATGGGGAGAAGGCAGGAACGGGGTATTGATTGGGGATGATCAGCCATGATCACATTGAATGGTGGTGCTGGCTCGAGGGGCCAAATAGCCTACACCTGCACCTATTGTCTATAAATCGAAGGTAGACACATCCTCATTCGCTAACATGTTTGGTTGTACAATTTATAGATATGTACACATGACTCTGTGTTAAGAATGGGTGAACGACTGGGAAGTTGGTTTTGATGTCCAAATTACTCTGTGGACATTCAACTGCACAAATTGAGTTCCATGCCTGTTAATGACTCCAAACTGAAATGAACATATGGGGTGGAAAATCTATTGAACGATTCCTGGCATGGAAAGAGATCCATCCATCCAACATGTTCTGTGCGATTGTTCTATTTTATATATCACAATGTCATATTTATCCCACCTTAAACCAAGCAACATCTGGGAGAAAAGAAAGTGTAAATAAAAAACCATGATAGGAGAGGGATGGTGGGGAATGAACATATAATATAGAAAAGTACAGCACAGGAACAGGCCTTCTGGCCCACAATGTCTGTGCCGAACATAATGCCATAGACCAAACTCACCTGCCTACACATGATCCATATTCCCCTCCTTCCTCCATATTCATGCGCCAATCTAAAAGCCTATTAATCGCCTCCACCACCACTCCTGACAGTGCATTCCATCTTCTGTGTAAAAAATCTTGCCCTGCGCACCTCCTTTAAACTCTGCCCCTCTCAATTTAAATCTATACCTTCTAGTCCTTGACATCCTACTCTAGGAAAAAGAATGGGTGTAAATAGTGGAGCAGAAATCTGATACATTTTCTTCCCGACCCCATCAAGGAGAAACCCGACCAGGAGAGTGATGAAATGTGGCTCAAGTCTTCATCACTGATGAACACATACTGCCTAATAAAGATGTTACTCGCAGTAGGCAGCACAGATGGTTCCCTGCATTGTGCACTGGAGTTATTTTGGTCAATAGCTTTCAAAGTTTGTTTGGCGGCGCTGCCTTAGCAGCTGCGGCTCGCCTGCAGTCCGTTTGTTTTTTCTTTTTTTGTTTGTTCCTTTGTCCTGTTTTAGTTAATTTTTGGTTTTATTATGTTGTGTATGTGTGTGAGTGCGGGGGAGAAACGTGTTTTTGGTCCCTTCCTTCGGGGGGATGCAACTTCGTATGCCGTATCCCCCGTCTCCGTCTACGCCGAGGCCTAATAGCGGAGCTGGCGGCCTCGGAGCAGGGGCAGCGTTCCAGCGGCAGCGGCGACCCAACCTCGGAGCTGTGGCGTTCTGGCGGCAGCGGCAGCGGCGACCCGACCTCGGAGCTGTGGCGTTCCGGCGGCAGCGGTGACCCGACCTCGAGTCCACAATTTATCCAGATTTATGGTAGGACAGAATAACTGGCTCTTCTTTAAATGGAAATGTCTCATACCAACTTTTCCGAAATAACCAGGGTGACATCGTCGGGAGCTCGCAGGTCACAGGTTGGTGACCTGTTTTCCGGAGCTCCCACAGTAACAGCTTCGGCCGCTGGACTGGAGGGCGGCAGCTTCGACCACCCCGGGCCGCGGAGTTTGAACCGGCCCATTCGTGGCGCTTGGATTCAGCCGCGGGACTGATTTACTTACCATCACCCGGCGGGGTCACAACATCGGAGGCCTGGATCGCCTCGGTGCAGAGGGAGAACAAGGAGGGAAGAGACAAGGACTTTAAGGACTTTAAGATTTTTGCCTTCCATCACAGTGAGGAGGTGCCTGGTGAACTTACTGTGGTGGATGTTAAATTTGTGTGTTTTTGTCATTTTAATTATATGTATGACTGCAAGGCAACAACATTTTGTGACAATAAAGGCTACTTTGACTTTGACTTTTGACTTTGTAATCTCTAGCTGAGAAAGCATAAGATATTTTTGCCCCTTCCCGACATCCTGAACTTTCTCTGGTCCTAGACTAAGGGACAGGTCCACCGCTGATTTTCAGGCAACTGATTGTCTGGCATCTCCTTTAATCAGGACAAAATTACGAGAGAGCACTGGAGAAATCTCCCCCAGAAGCCAACACCAAAATGTGGCGCTTAGGTCGGGTGAGATGGCCAATCTCAAACTAATGGGGACATCCGTGTCAGGATTTCCGATAGGTGGGTCAAATTTCCCCTCCTGTGGTCGGGGCTCTGGAATTTCAGCCCGGCTGGGGCCAGTGGATCCATTCCCATGGCCGACCTCTGAGGTCAACTTTGCGGGCCAGTATCTCAGCCCCCCTGGTGGCCTAGGCAGACTGTTCCAGTGCCTTTCGACTCCTCTCAGAGGCTGAGCCCACCCTACCACATTTTTGGCAAATCTCAGATCAGCGGGGATCTGCAAGGAAATTGTCACCACGGCACCATGGGCAGCCTCCAATCCAACCCTCATTGGGACTTCCAAGGGCAAATCGTTAACGGGTGCCCGGGCTGCCCATGCGAGAAATGAACGTTTCACTGTAAATTTAATTTACATTTAATATTTGTTTTATTTAAGTTTCAAGGTGCTTTAGAGACATGGGAGGGGTAAAATTAGTAGATCAGGGGTGGCACAGTGGCGCAACGGTAGAGTTGCTGCCTGTTGTACTTCCGATGGCGCTGGTGCCAGCAGCCTCCATCTTCAGCCATAGTTATGTTAAAGTGTGTTTTTATGTTTTTTTAAATGTCTTTATGTGGGGGAAGAGGGCACGGCAAGGGGGATACCGTCCTTCGGTCGCTTCCTGGAGAGGACGCGACTATTATTCGAGTCGCGTCCTCACCCCCCCAGCGGCCTACCTACTGGATTGGCGCGGCCTTTCCTGCCGGGATCGACCAGAGCTCCAGCAGCGGCGGGACAGCGCTGTAACATCGCGGGGCTGGCGATGCCTTACCGGGGATCGCCGTCTGGAGCCCGGAGTGCTGGACCTGCTGCACCGACATCCTGTAGCTGCGGTTTGCGGAGCTCCCAACGCGGGCGGCGCTGATCGACAACGCGGGGTCCTGCGACTCCGCCCGGCTCGGCCTGCGGACTCGGGAGCTGCGGACTCCGGCTGCGGGAGGCGGCTAATCAGGAGGTCCGGGCCGCTGAGGAGGAGGATGTTCACCGTCGGGGATCGGCGTCGGCGTTCCACCAGCCCGGCGTGAGGGCCTGAACATCGGGCCGCCCGGTGCGGCGACTGCGGGTGCTCGGAAGGCCCAGACCACGGATGAACATCTGGGAAGATCGGAGGGGAGGCTGGCTGGACTATGGTGCCTTCCTCACCTTGGTGCCACTGTGTTATGTTGTGTCGTGGACTTTCTGTGTTTGTGCTTTTCTTTTTTTTTAATTCAATTTTATTTTTAATATGTTTTATTATTTATTATTTATTTATTTTTATGATACTGCCTGTAAGGAAAATTCATTTCGTTGTCTCTAATTGAGACAATGACAATAAATTTGAATACAATACAATACAATACAATACAAATTACAGCTCCAGAGACCCAGGTTCAATCATGACCACAGGCGTCGTCTCTACAGCATTTATATGTTTTTCCTTTGACTGCATAGATTTTCTCCGGGTGCTCTGGTTTTTTCTCTCACACTCCAAAGACATATAGTTTTGTCGGCTAATTGGCTTTGTGAAAATAATAAATGATCCCCAGTGTGTAGGATAGTGTTAGCGTATAGGGTGATCACTGGTTGGCATGCACTTGGTGAGGCAAAGGGCCTGTTTCCACTCTGTATCTACAACGTTTAAAGTCTACAGTCTAATTACTCTGTTGTTCCGACAAAACAGATAATACGGCAAGACTCTGAAATCAAGGGTGCCGGAAAATTGGTGGTGGACCTGTACAAGGAGGCTGCTCTATTCATATTGCTCGCAATCCTTTGGCAAGAATACATGATGCGATTCTGCCTCGACAGCTCATTTTCATTCATTTTCTCTAACCAGACAGAAAGTAAAGCCAACACGAGAGGAGACTATCTAATTTTCTCCTTGGTTCTTTTCCAGAAAATGTGTATATATTTAATCACCTTAAAGGCATTCCAAGGCTGGAGTGACAAATCCCACTTTAATAATAGTGTGCAGAGTAGTTCTTCTGAGGAGATCTAATGTGGCATTAGCTTTGACCACAATTACATGCAGCCTATGATGAATCTGAAGAACTCAGTTAGGCTGTCAGATATGTTTTTGCAGAGAGCTCATCGGTGCCTGGAGTGACTATCTCAATTGAAAGGTCACTTTTATTCTTGGAACATTACAGACCTTTGACAAGAATGGCAGGAGTTTCACTGATGCAGGCGGAACCTGTGCTCTTTATTAAAATGCAGGAAAATAAGAGATTCGTATCCTGCTCCCTCAGGTCTGCTCAGGTCATCATCTGTTTAAATCAACTCTGTATAATCAAGCTTACAATGAAAAGCATGCATTCTTAGTTTTCCTTTTTGGTGTGCCTAGATACATTCTTGTCCAGCTTTCCCAATCATTCCAGCTTGGGATGTGACAGGTGATGACTACATTAAAGCTCTGACAGATGACATTTGTGGTTGTCTACGCTCTGCAGCTCCTATTTGTACAAACAAGGACTTCCATCAATATATTGTTTGATAAATCAGAGCAAGCCCTCACCACCTACTGTTATAATCGCCAGAAAGGTCACTACCTCCTTTCACCAGACCTAAAAAAAGGATACAATCTAAACTCCAAAATGTCAAAGGCGGTCCCTGTAGGCCAAAAGAGAAACATCTCTCCCCAGATTAATGTCTTAAAGGTAACCTGATTGGAAATCGTTTTCTTTAGAAACAGAACAAATATCGCGGGCTCTTCGTACAATGTCTCTGAAGAAGTTGTGTGAAGGTCAGCTGTCATCTTGCTGATGAAACCAGAGGCATGACCTGGCACTGACAGTTGTCAAGATCAGCTTTTCTGTGGCCTCAATGTTTGCAAACACTCTGTGCACAGAAAGAACGTCAACTGACTGAACATCTGAACCAAGCTTTGAAGAAAAAATAAAGAAATTAGTCAAAAAAAGCAAAGAATGCTAAATACATTCAGCAGGTCAGGCTCTCAGTGGGTCAGGCAGCATCTATGAAGGGAGATGAACAATCTGAAGAAGAGTTCTGACCAAAAAAAATCACCTGCCCATTTCCCTCCATAGATGCTCGCTGACCCACTCAGTTCCTCCAGCACTTTAATTTTTGTTCAAGTTGACTTTACTGTTCGTGTAGGAAAAAACTGCAGATGCTGGTTTAAATCGAAGGTAGACACAAAATGCGAAACGTTTCAGGTCGAGACCCTTCTTTTTTGAAAGACTGGTCAGTCTGAAGAAGGGTCTCGACCTGAAACATCACCCATTCCTTCTCTCCAGAGATGTTGCCTGTCCCACTGAGTTAATCTAGCATTTTGTGTCAACCTTTGACTTTACTGTTATACGCACAAGTATGGTAAGGCACAAGTACAATGAAAATCTTGCTTGCAGCAGCATTACAGGCAGAAAGACTCACTCCAATACTTAAATTATATATAATGTTACATGGGGCCATGAGGGAGGAGCTAGCCAAAGTTGACTGGAAAGATACACTAGCAGGGATGACAGTGGAACAAAAATGGCAGGTGTTTCTAGGAATAATACAGAAGGTGCAGTATCAGTTTATTCCTAGGAGGAAGAAAGATTCCAAGGGGAGAAAGGGATGACCATGGCTGACAAGGGATGTCAGGAACAGTATACAAATTAAAGCGAAGAAGTACAACGTAGCAAAGATGAGCAGGAAGCAAGAGGATTGGGTAATGTTTAAAGAACAACAGAAGATAACCAAAAAGACAATACGGGGAGAAAAGATGAGGTACGCAGGTAAGCTAGCCAAGAATATAAAGCAGGATAGTAAAAGCTCCTTTAGGTATGTGAAGAGGAAAAAATTAGTTAAGACCAAAGTTGGACCCTTGAAGACCAAAAAAGGTGAATTTATTTTGGGGAACAAGGAAATGGCAGATGAGTTGAACAGGTACTTTGGATCTGTCTTCACTAAGGAGGACACAAACAATCTTCCTGATATAGTTGTGGCCAGAGTATCTGGGGTGACAGAAGAACTGAGGAATTCCACATTAGGCTGGAAATGGTGTTGGATAGACTGATGGGACTGAAGGCTGATAAATCCCTAGGATCTGATGGTCTGCATCCCAGGGTACTTAAGTAAGTGGCTCTGGAAATCGTGGATGCATTGGTGACAATTTTCCAATGTTCTATACACTCAGGATCAGTTCCTGTGGATTGGAGGGTAGCTAATGTTATCCCACTTTTTTATGAAAGGCGGGAGAGAGAAAAAAGGGAATTATAGACCAGTTAGCCTGACATCAGTGGTGGGGAAGATGCTGGAGTCAATTATAAAAGATGAGATAGCTGCACATTAGGATAGCAGTAACAGGATTGGTCCGAGTCAGCATGGATTTACAAAGGGGAAATCATGCTTGACTAATCTTCTGGAATTTTTTGAAGATGTAACTCAGAAAATGGACATGGGAGAGCCAGTGGATGTAGTGTACCTGGACTTTCAGAAAGCATTTGATAAGGTCCCACATAGCAGATTAGTGGGCAGAATTAGGGCACATGGTATTGGGGGTAGAGTGCTGACATGGATAGAGAAGTGGTTGGCAGACAGGAAACAAAGGGTAGGGATTAACGGGTCCCTTTCAGAATGGCAGGCATTGACTATTGGAGTACCACAAGGTTCGGAGCTGGGACCGCAGCTATTTACAATATACATCAATGATTTGGATGAAGGGATTCAAAGTAACATTAGCAAATTTGCAGATGACACAAAGCTGGGTGGCAGTGTGAACTGTGAGGAGGATGCTATGAGAATGCAGGGTGACTTGGACAGGTCGGGGGAGTGGGCAGATGCATGGCAGATGAAGTTTAATGTGGATAAATGTGAGGTTATCCACTTTGGCAGCAAAAACAGGAAGGCAGATTAACTATCTAAATGGCGTCAAATTGTGAAAAGAGGATGTATAACGGGATCTGGGGGTCCTTGTACATCAGTCAATGAAAGTACGCATTCTGGTACAGCAGGCAGTGCAGAAAGCGAATGGCATGTTGGCCTTTATAACAAGAGGAATCGAATGTAAGAGCAAAGAGGTTCTTCTGCAGTTGTACAGAGCCCTAGTGAGACCACACCTGGAGTATTGTGTGCAGTTTTGGTCCCCTAATTTGAGGAAGGACATTCTTGCTATTGAGGGAGTGCAGCGTAGGTTTACAAGGTTAATTCCCGGGATGGCGGGACTGTCATATGCTGAGAGAATGAGGCAGTTGGGCTTGTACGCTCTGGAGTTTAGAAGGAAGAGAAGATATCTCATTGAAACATATAAGATTGTTAAGGGCTTGGACACACTAGAGGCAGAAAACATGTTCCCGATGTTGGGGGAGCCCAGAACCAGGGGCCACAGTCAAACCATCAAACTCCAGCAACAGCAGCTTCGTCTGCCCCGAAACGTGGGGCTTGAATCGGCCCGTTCGCGGGACCTTTCATTTGACCAGCAGGGTCTTCAACATCGGGAGCCTCGATCACCTCGATGCAGCAGTTTGATTTTAAGCCGCTCCGGGCGATGAAAGGCCCCGCGAACGGGCCGATTCAGCCCTTAAAAAGCGTCTGAAGAAGTCCGGATTAGAAAACATGGAGGGGATACAATTACCTGCTGTATCTCCAAACTGGACTAAAGTAGGCAGCTTCATTTCCTGAATTACCAATATGACCACATCTCAAAAGGATTTATTAGACTGTGAAACTCTTTGAGTTTGCATGAAAATTATGCAGTAGGGTACAGAGAAGATTCACAAGGATGTTGCCAGGACCAGAGGGTCTGAGCTATAGGGAGAGTTTGACTAGACTGGGACTCTATTCCTTGGAGCGCAGGAGGATGAGGGGTGAGCTTATAGACGTGCATAAAACCAATGAGAGGAATTGATCAGGTAGATGCATAGTGTCTCTTGACCAGGGTGGGTGAATGGCAGACCAGAGGACTTATGTTTGTGAAGAGGAAAAGATTTAATAGGAATCTGAGGGGTAACACAAAGGGTGGTGGGTGTAAGGAACAAGCTGCCAGAGGAAGTGGTTGAGGCAGGGACTATCCCAAAATTTAAGAAACAGTTAGACAGGTACATGGATAGGACAGGTTTGGAGGGGTATGGACCAAACTAGTAGTACTAATGTAGCTGGGACATGTTGGCCGGTGTGGGCGAGTTGGGCTGAAGGGCCTGTTCCCATATTGTATCACTCTATGACTCTATGCTGGAAGTCCAAAATAAAAACTGGAAATGCTGAGATACTCAGCAGGTCGGGCAACATTGGTCTTACCCTATCAGAGCTATCCCCCTTGGGCTAATCATCCTTCCTCTCCCTCCTCTGCATCTTAAAACAAACTTGCTTTCTCTCTTGCCTCATCTGATGTCAACACGTACTCTGTCCATCAATAGTCTCTCCTGCTAAATGTTTCAAGTAAAGTCAAGTCAAGTTTACTTGTCACATACACATACAAGATGTGCAGTGAAATGAAAGTGGCAATGCCTGCAGATTGTCCGAAAAAAAACTAAACAAAAGAACAGAATAGAACAGAATCAGTATTGGCATTTTAGAAAAAAAAATTAAAAAGACACAACACAACAGTAAATTAGTAAATTATTAGTCTCTGGTGACATAAGAATTTACAGTCCTGATTGTAGATCAGTGCATGCTCCTTTAACATAGTGACCTCACCACTACTAACCACTCCCCATTATCTTCTGTATAACTGTAGCCTCCCCACGTCTCTCTCGCTCTCTAGCTCCAGTGACAGACCACGGACAGCTAGGGCACAGTGTGTGTTTTATACCAGTATCTATAATAAAACATGTAGTGAAGACATCACGTGTTTGGAAGTCATGGCCTGGGGGAAGAAACTCCGTCTCATCCTCCCTGTTTTCACAGCATGACATCGGGGGCGCTTGCCTGACCGTAGCAGCTGGAACAGTCCGTTGCTGGGTTCCTCCTTATGTTGTTGGCTCTGGATCTGCACCTCTTGGTATAAAGGTCCTGCAGATGGGTGAGTGTAGTTCCTATAGTGCGTTCGGCCAAACGCACTACTCGCTGCAGAGCCTTCCTGTTCTGGGCAGAGCTATTCCCAAACCAGATTGAGATGTTGCCGGACAAGATGCTTTCTACAGCCCCAGAGTAGAAGCACTGAAGGATCCTCAGAGAGACTCTGAATTTCCTCAGCTGCCTGAGGTGATAAAGGCGCTGCCTTGCCTTACACACCAGTGCGGCAGTGTGTGTTGTCCATGTCAGATCCTCACTGATGTGGATTCCTCGGTATTTAAAGCTGCTCACCCTATCCACAGTAGTCCCATTTATCTCCAGTGGTGTTTACGTCCTCGGATGTTGAGCCCTTCCAAAAGACCACAATCAGCTCCTTAGATTTTGTGACATTCAGAGGAGGCTGTTGTCCTGAGACTAGAGTGCCAGATCAGCCACCTCCTCACGGTAGGCCTTCTCCTCGTTTTCGGAGATCAGGCCCACCACCACAATGTCGTCAGCAAACTTGATGATGGAGTTAGAGCTGAAGCTGGCCACACAATCATGTGTGTACAGGGAGTACAGTAGGGGGCTCAGGACGCAACCCTGGGGGGATCCTGTGTTCAGCGTGAGGGGGTTGGAGGGATGTCTCCCCATCTTGACCACCTGGAGCCTGGCAGTGAGAAAGTTTAGGACTCAGGCACACAGCGGAGTGTTCAGCCCCAGTTCCAGCAGCTTCTCAGCAAGTCTGGTGGGGACTATAGTATTGAAAGCTGAACTGAAATCAATGAACAGCATCCACACATAGAGTCCTTTCTGGCTGTCAAGGTGAGAGAGAGTGGTGGGCTGGCAGCTCAATCACTCAGGGCTGGTGGGCTGGCAGCTCAGTCACTCAGGACTGGTGGGATGGCAGATCAGTCACTCAGGACTGGTGGGCTGGCAGCTCAGACACTCGGGGCTGGTGGGCTGGCAGCTCAGTCACTCAGGGCTGGTGGGCTGGCAGCTTAGTCACTCAGGGCTGGTGAGCTAGTAGATCAGTTACTCAGGGCTGATGGGCTAGCAGTTCACTCACGGCTATTCCTTGACCTCAAGCAGAGTGCAGGCCACCAAACTCAGTTTCATAGCATTTCAAGCAGAGTGCAGGCCACCAAATTCAATTTCATAGCATTTCAAGCAGAGTGCAGGCCACCAAATTCAATTTCATAGCATTTCAAGCAGAGTGCAGGCCACCAAATTCAATTTCATAGCATTTCAAGCAGAGTGCAGGCCACCAAATTCAGTTTCATAGCATATCAAGCAGAGTGCAGGCCACCAAATTGCCAAACAACTCCTTGCATTGTCATTAAGATGCAGAACCTGGGAGACCACATCATCCGTGGATCTGTTTGGACGGTATGCGAACTGCAGCGGGTCCATGGTTTGCAAATGTTTCTGTTTTTATACTCCGAATTTTTGACTTGGTGGATAGAAGCAACACTTTCCCAGAATGTATGAACACAGGCAATAGAAGCAATGGACTTCCATTCTGCTATTCATTAAGATCAACAATGCCCTTTCACTTTCCTCCACAAGTTTCTTCCCACATGCCAAACACATGCAAATTTGAAGGTTAATTGGCTTCTGTGAATTGTCTCTAATGTATAGAATAGAACTAGTGTAACGGTGATCGTTTGTCGGCGCGAACTCGGTGGGCCGAAGGTCCTGTTTCCATGCTGTATCTAAACTAAGCTAAAGCACTCTTACTTTTGCACCATTTCCAACCTACCCAGACTGAGACTTCAGGTAGCGAAAGACAACACGCAGAAGCTGTCCCAGCAAGAGCAAGAGATTCTTGTGGTCATATAGTTTGGGCATACACAGACTCTCCAGGTGAAAGAAGCAACCTAGCCAACAACACTATTGCCATCGGGGACGTTCTATGTTGTGGTACTGGGTCATCTTAGTCCATCTGGAAGAAACTTGCTAACAGTAGTCAACTTTCACTTCAGCCATAAAATTGATGTTACTGTTAATTAAAATTAACTTAATGAGGCATGGCATTTGTTTAATTTCACCTTGGACAGGCTGGCAAACCATTAATCTGAATTTTGAAAGCTTGGTTCTGAATCTCCCCTGCACTGCAGAGTACACAATCTTTTTAAAGACTCCTTCCAAGAAATCATTCATGCTTTGCAGATATTACATCAGATGCTGCTAAAACCTTCTCAATAAACCTCTTTTTCGATGCAAACCCTAACTAAGAAGTCCTATAGTGCAGTACAATTACTGTCTAATAATGTCTCAGAGATGGCCTCCTTGATGAATCCACAGCATCTGACTCAAGGATTTGATTCCCTATCACAATCAAACTTTTTTGACAAAAAATAATGTTATCTGCGATCTCCGTAGGGGATTTTGATGTTGAAATAGAGACAGCAAATGTATTGCCTGCGATCAACACAGGGGTTAATTTGACTGAGATCCACACATGGGTTAATATCCCTTTCATTCAAAGTACCATAACCTTGCATCCTTGAGGTATATTCAGTCAATCATTATGCACAGTGCCAATGTTAACACACAATGTTAAACAGCACCATCTGATGACATTGCTGCTTCTTGTAAATCACTACTGTCCCATCCTCCGCATGGCTTCTTGTGAACACAAAGGTTTTCATCAATAAATCACCTTTCAGGGAGTGCGTGTGCAACAACTGACGCTTCAACAATGTTGTTACCTTTCCTTGGAATGGCTCAGGCAGAAGATTGCAGTTACGAGTCCAGTAATCTGAACACATCTGTCCAGAGGAAACCATTTTCCTGGGTAACCTCACTCGGCCCAGATATTCATTTCATCGGGGGTGGGAAAAGTATAATCATTGTTGACGCTGAATTTTCACCATGATCATTTTATTCCCAAATGCCATTCCCTGGTGCCAACAAGAGGATCTCATTATCCCCCTTTAATTGAGAAAACTACCATTCAGCCATCATTCAGATTTCAGTGAGAGTCCTTTTACCGTTGGCTGAATAAATGTTCTGGTGGGCTGGCAGCTTAGTCACTCAGGCCTGGTGGGCTGGAAACTCAGTCACTCAGGGCCAGTGGGCTGGCAGCTCAATCATTCAGGGCTGGTGGGCTGGCAGCTCAGTCACTCAGGGCTGGTGGGCTGGCAGCTCAGTCACTCAGAGCTATTCCTTGAAATAGCATTTCAAGCAGAGTGCAGTCCACCAAATTCAATTCCATAGCATTTCAAGCAGAGTGCAGGCCACCAAATTCAGTTTCATAGCATTTCAAGCAGAGTGCAGGCCACCAAATTCAGTTTCACTCCCTCCCTCCATACCCCCTCCTCTCCCTCTATCTCCCTGCTCCGCCACTCCTAATCTCTCCCTTATCCCACTCCCCCACTAAACACAATATTTAAATAACATTTCTCCTCCTCCCCTCCCCCACTCTCCTTACAACAATGTAATAAATCTCTCATTGCACTGGGTGGAACACTGTTGATGGGCAGAAAGAGGAATCATGTGCCAGCACTCGCGATATAATTATAGGTTATAGAAAATGCAATGGTGAAAGTAAAAACAAGATTAGAATGATGGCTCAAGCACAGCAGGGGAAATGTGTCAGGAAAATATTTTGGAAATAGGGTTCATATTTATGTGGAAATGTGCAGAATAGTAAGTGATGGTTAACATGGATTTGTTGAGGGAAAGTCATGTCTGACCAATGTGAGGCAGGTTTTTGATGTGAAATTTGAGGAGGTTACTACGGCAACCCGTCCCCCTCTCCTCAACCCCACTCCGTGTTAGTTTTGCGACAAACTAGAGTCATCAAACCATTATAACACTGGAGCACAGGCAGCCCATTAAGGACTGGCTTAAAAAGTTTTCACAAATGTATTTTAACATTTATGTACCTTTCCTACTTTTTACACCAATTCTGCTCCAGTAAACAGAAAAGTATCCGAAATCCTAAAGGTATCTGTAAATGCCCTATTGTTTCTGCATTTATCAGTAAATTGCCTACTAAGTCGCTCTTCTGACATCCTACAGGAGTGCTTAGTACGCTCTGCAGTTAGTCAGTTTGTCCTTTTGTTCAATCTGGATAGTCTTTATTGGTAATCTATCCAGGATATCATCACTCTTCAGAATTGTCACAATTTCTTGTGTGAACCTCCCTGCTTCACTGCTCAGCTTTTATCTTGCTCTCCATCTTGCATGAAAATCTTGTAACTAGAAATGATGAGCTGCTATTCCTGCCCTTTTAAAAACTCTGACATTGCTTCTCATATGTCTACCTGTCCCCTCGGCTCAGCTGCCTTATTCAACAGACCTCTGACACTGAAGTATATACCATTAATATTACGAACATAAGTGCATCTTTTCTAACATAACTTAATCTTAAACAAGTTCTACTGCAAAATAATATGAGAAAATAAAACAATATGCGAAAAAATTCCGCAAATCACATGTTGCTCATTTTGTTTGTTACATTTCAAAGAGTACAAAACAAAAATGATGTTGTGTGTTTGTATTTAAAACAACATTTTCCACGACAAAATGATTTGACGAGGAAAGGTTTAAATATCCTGGAAATTAGTCTACTGTACTTGATGGGTTATGACAGTGTATTTCCTTTGCTACTGTGCCCTTTTTCTTGAGAGAACCTTTAGTTAATACCAAAGACTTACTATGAGCTTTGCATAAATTAACAGTTGATGATACTTCTATTGTCACTCAATATACCTCTGATACAGCCCTGGGAATTTGATACCAGAAAGAAACATTCAATTCAATTCTATTCAATTCAATTTATTGTCATTTGGACCCCTTGAGGTCCAAACGAAATGCCGTTTCTGCAGCCATACATTACAAACAAATAGACCCAAGACACAACATATTTTACATAAACATCCATCACATTGCTGTGATGGAAGGCCAAAAAAACTTTTCTCTCCACTGCACTCTCCCCCCCCCATGTCAGAGTCAAAGTCAAAGCCCCCGGCGGGCGATGGCGAATTGTCCCGTGGCCATTAAAACCACACCGGGTGATGTAAGGTCGCACACCGGGTCTTGGTGTTAGAGCCCCCGGCGTGCGCTCGCAAACTCCCGCGGCCATTCCAAGCCGCGCGGGGCGGTGATGTAGGCCCCGCTCCAGGTGCTCTTCAACCCCGCAACTCGGGCGGGAGAAGTCGCCGCTGCGGAAGCCCCGAAAAGCGGTCTCCCTCCAGGGACCCGCGGGCTCCCGGTGTCACCGCCCGCCAAACCCGCAGTTGCAGCCTCCGAATCTCCGGGGGTCGGGTCGCAGCAGCGTCCACCACAGCTCCACCCGCTCTGGACTCGGCCAGCTCCGCGACGGTGAGGGGAGTAGTCAGCACCAGAGCCCCCGGTTTTCCTGTTGGAGGCCGCTCCTCGTTGCAGCCCCAACGACAACGGAGACCCGACAAAGAAAAGGTCGGGTCTCCCATGCAGGGAGAGATTTAAAAGTTACCCCCAACCCCCCCACACCCCCCCACACACATACCCCAACAAAAATAACAAAAACTACATTAAAACATAGACATAAAATAATAAAAACGCAGACGGACTGCAGAGGCCGCTGCAGACGAGAGTCGCGCCGCCTACCGATAACTGCGCCGCCTACCGATAACCTACCGCCTACGCACTACACAACAAACATACTCCCAAACTTCATGATTAAGATGCAATTATGTGATGAACTTCACTTAAAATATTGTGATCTACACTGTAATGTATTCATATATATTCATGTATATGTTAATGAGTTGGTGTTCAATATAAGCAGGGAATGTTGGGTAATAAACCTCTCTCTCGTGATCCAAGCAGCCTGCGTGCAAGTTGTTATTCGTTCTGACGTGCGGAATATAACAAAATTAGCGATGAGGGTGTGATAGAGTTTGTGAACTCATCCTTTAAATACAGTGCAGGACTGTTTTGCAACATGCAGTATGTTTTGCAACATGCAGTATGTTTAACATTTTAAACAGTAAATACGGAGGTGTGTTGCAGTTGTTTGTGAGCTGGACACGATAGGCCGCAGATCCTTCTATGCAGGGGACTGTAGTTTAAAATGGCAGCTGGACAAATCGTCGAGAGTTTGTCAGGCTATCTCTATGTTGTGTCTACGTGGCAAGATGCCGTCCTTGGGATTGTATAATATTTTTTTTTTTTTGAGTTCCTCAATAGCCTTTCTACTGCTAAGTTTTAGGTGAATTGTTACACCAGAACAGGCAGGGTTTTTTGGACGGACTTAAAAAAAAAAAAAGAACGACATGCTGGCTGTGTCCACGGGCTACATCGGACACCTTGGCACTTTTGACAAGAGCACAAAGGACAAAGGACATTTATATTTGTAGAGATTATATTATAGTAGAGAGACGATCAGCTCCTATATGGAGAGAGCGAACACGTGTTTCACGGCAAACAACATAATGGAGATTAGTGGTGAAGGAGAGATAGTGACTGAAACAAATATGGCCGTTTGCAAATGCCTGAAAGCGATTCTGCTCACGGAGATCGGTCCTGAAGTGTACGGCACACTCGTGAATCTCCTTGCGCCCATAAAGGCAAAAGACCTGCCATTCAATGATATTATGACAAAGTTGGAGGAGTCCTTCAACCCAGAGCCTCTGGAAATTGCAGAAAGCTATACATTTGGCACTAGAAACCAGAAGCAGAATGAGACAATCAATGATACATTGTTGTCTTGAAAAACTTAACTTTGCATTGTAACTTTGGAACCTTTCTTGGAGCGCACTACACAACAGATTTGTTTGTGGTCTAGTGGATGAACGAATTCAGTCCAAACTCATGAACACTCCAGATCTTACATTCGAGAAAGTATGCAAGATTGCTACCACAATGAAGTTGGCATCAAAGAATGCTCGCGAGTTTCGTCCACCACGGACTGCAGTGGCCGTTTATAGTCACAAGGCAGTGCCTATGGCCAAACCAAGAGGCGCTAAACCAAAACCAAAGTATGGTGGGGAGCCGAGTTCAGCCAGTTGTTATCGTTGCAACGGTAATCACTCATCCCAATTTTGTCAGTTCAAAATGGCCAAGTGCTATAACTGCCAGAAGAAAGGCCATATCGCCTCAGTATGTCGGGCCAAGCTTAAAATAGGAAACCAACAACTTCCGGGAAACAAGCGACAACACCAGAAAGGAGTTCATAACTTGGAGATGAACCCAGATGGAAATGAACTTGGGTTGTACACAATTTGTGCAACCAACATCGATAAGCCTACAACCAGCCAAGGCCAGGACTTTTAAACTAAACTATTGATAAATGAACAGTTAATCGATATGTGTATCGACACGGCAGCAGATTGTTCGGTCATGAGCAGAGACCTGTACGAAACAAAGTTCCCACAGATACCATTATTTGAGAGTAAGGTCAAGCTGAGAACCTACTCGGGCGAAGTTTTGGAGACACGTGGACAAATGAACTGTAAAGTTCAGCATAATGGTCAGTCAGTAACACTGCCCATCATAGTGGCCAGCTACAGAAATAAACCAACCCTCCCTGGAAAGGATTGGCTGAGTAGAATAGAGTTAGACTGGAAGAACATTTTCAGCGTTGATTTGTCCAAATCACATCTTGAAAACATCATATGCTAACATGCTGACAGTTACATGGGAATAACTGGGTACTCTGCACACATTCGAGTTAAGGAAGATGTGAAACCTGTGTATTGTCGACCAAGACCTGTACCATATGCACTAAAGCAACAAGTGGAGGAAGAATTCGACAGGTTAGAACGGAATGGAGTACTCGTGACGATAGACCAGAGTAACTGGGCAACGCCAATTGTGGACGTACCAAAGGCCGACAAAACTGTTTGACTATGTGGTGACTACAAAATCACAATCAACCAAGCCGTTGATGACGAACAATATCCGTTACCAACCTCGCAAGATCTGTACGCAGAACTTAGCGGAGCAAGAGTCTTCACTAAACTGGATTTGTCTCACGCTTACGCCTAACTCAATATCGACAAGGAAAGTCAGCAGTACTTGACTATCAACACACATAAGGGCTTATATTCATATACAAAGCTGTCCCATGGTGTGAAATCCTCCCCGAAAATGTTTCAGAATGTCATGGACAAAATGTTACAAGGCATTCCGCACTATGTGTACAACCAGGATCACCTACAGATATTCACAAAGGGCATGGTAGAACATCTGGAAATCCTTGAGCAAGTTCTCACATGACTGAACTGCCACAATGACAAGCTGCGACAAAGTAAATGTGCATTTGCGCAGTCAGAGGTGGTCTACCTTGGACTCAAAGTAGATGCCAACGGACTTCGGCCAGTGAAGGCGAAAGTTGAAGCAATGGAGAATGCTCAAAAACCCAACAATGTGTCAGAGCTACGATCATTCCTTGGGATGGTGCAGTTCTATGCACAATTCCTTCCAGATTTAGCAACTGTGCTAAAGCCACGACATCTGCTACAAAAAGATGTTAAATGGACGCGGGAAAGGAACAGCAACATGCATATGACATCTGCAAGGAAAACTTGACAAGTGACAAACACCTTGTTCACTACGATACGACACGTGTGATGAAACTTGCTTGTGATGCTTCAAGTTATGGTGTAGGTGCAGTGATCTCCCACGTAATGAATGACGAACAGGAAAAGCCTATTGCTTTAGCATCCCGCACCCTATCACCGAGTGAACGCAATTATGCACAGATAGAAAGGTAAGCACTCAGCATCGTGTTCGGAATCAAATAATTCCGTCAGTTTCTTCTCGGCAGACCATTCACCCCAGTGACCATCACAAGCCACTACTAGTGATTCTTGGTCCCAAGTCAGCTATACCTTCCATGGCGGCATCAAGGATGCAGCGCTGGGCTATTTTGCTGTCCAGTATGACTACAAGGTTGAGTACAGAAGCTCCAAGTGTAACGCAGTTGCAGATGCGTTGTCCCAGTTGTCCCATGAGAACTCTGACGTGGGAAGTGAGAACACAATCTACACACTGCAAGTTGTAGATGAAGACTTTCCAGTGACTGCAACAGAAATTGCAGCAGAAACAGAGAAAGACACTGTGCCGAAGTGGGTCTATGAACAGACATTGAACGGTTGGGCTGAAATTGATAGTGGATTGAACTCAGTTCTAAACTCTGAGTTGAAGCCTTTCCATAATTGACGCCATGAATTATCACGTGAGCAGGGATGCATTAAGTGGGGTTACAGAGTGGTTGTACCAGAGTCTTTGAGAAAAAAAATTATGAATGAACTTCATGCCGAACATCCTGGCATAGTAAGCATGAAGTCAATTGCCAGAAATTTTGTGTATTGGCCTGGTATTGACAGTGACATCAAGTTACTGGTGAGCAAATGTCAAAATTGCAGATAGTTAATGTAGATTTTTGTGAAAAGGGAAATAATCACTTTTTGGTACTAGTAGATAGTCATTCCAAATGGATTGAGTTTAAGCACATGGGGTTAAGCAATACTACTGACCATACCATAGATGAGTCGAGATCCATTTTTGCATGCCATGCTTTACCAGAAGAACTTGTTTCTGATAACAGGCCTCATTTTCGTTCAGAAAGGTTCAAAGAATTCATGCAGCGGAATGGTGTAAAACACAAACTTATTCCCGCATACCACCCAGCCCCCAACTGGGCGGCGGAAAGGTCTGTTAGAATTGTCAAAGATGCTCTCAAGAAACAAGTTTTGCAGGGTAGTTCAAAGCTGAGCATGAAACATCGTTTGGCTAGTTTCTTGCTGAAGTACAGAACCACACAACACACAACAACAGGTTACTCACCTGCAGAACTGTTGATGAAAAGAAGGCTAAGAATACGCCCATGTCTAGTTCAATCCAATTTGGTCTTGAGAGTTGAGCAAAAACAGTTAAGTCAAAAACGCCATTTTGACTCTCACAAAAAGGAGAGGTACTTCAAGCCAGATGAGCAGGTTCGTGTTCTCAGTCCTCCCAACAAGTCCAGTTGCGACAAATGGGATGTTGGGAAAATAGTGGAAGTGTGTGGAACAAAAAGATACTTAGTTGAAGTTGGAGATAGGATCAAAAGTGTTCATGTTGATCAAATGATTCCAACCAAAGATGAACCAAAAACTGAGCATGAAGTCCTAATCCCTGAGTTTTTAATCTGAAAGTGAGTTGGAAGAGACCACTGTGACTGAAACACAAAGTTCAGTTCGCACAGACAAAGAAACAGATTCCTCTGGTCAAAGTCTGGGTACTAAAACAGAGCCAAACAAGCCAACAGTTGAGTCAACACCTACACCTGTTACACCTGTTACTATTAGACGATCAGGCAGGATCCGTAAACCAGTAGTCAGATTAGGTTTGTAAGTTAAGTAACTCACTGTATAAGTAAAATGAAAATGTGTAGTTATGTAAAATAAATATTATGTTTATCATTTAAGATTTAACAAGCACTGGTTTAAATCAAGTATCACAACAACAAAATTGTAACCGAGTATTTAGATTTAATACTTCAAAAAAGGAGAGCAGAATTTTGTTATATACCGGACGGCAGAATGAATAACAATTTACACGCAGGTTGCCTGGATCACGAGAGAGAGATTTATTACCCAACATTCCCTGCTTATAGTGAACACCAACTCATAAACATATACAGGAATATGTATTAATACATTACATACACTTTGAGTAGACGAAGAATGACTCTGGCTGCAAAGTAACTCTGGCTCCAGAACTGTCAACTTTCACTTTAATGAGCACAAAAATGAACAGGACACCCAACAATTTATTTTTATATCGAAGGAAATGTTTTTCAACAATCACACTGCATTAATCTTGAAGACTGTGAACATTTATTGACAGTTAAATACAGAGGGATGCGTAGTACATGTGTGACAATGAACAACACACTTCATCAACATGGCACCTGTGTTATGATGGTGAAATAACTTAAGGAAGCACTTTGGGTAAAGAGGTCAATTTACCCTTAAACCTGGGACTGTACAACTTAAGCATCTCTGTGTCATCTCCTAGGATTTAACTTTTTCAAATAAGAGTGAGTCTATTTCCATACTGCAGAAGCAAATATATTAGCGAAATGGAGAGAAGGGGTAATATCTAAGAGCTCAGTAACTTTAGCAGGTACAAGACCACACATTATTGTCTGACATTCATTATATTCAGTGGTCCTGGAAACATAACCACCGTCAAGATCGATGCGGAGAAAATGTTGATAAAATTCTACACCCCAGAAATGATGGCTGTGGAGATATGATAGTCACAAATTAATTCAGTAGGTAATTTGGGAGATGATTTTTTACCAAAATTGCTAAAATGCAGAAAACATTCCCACAAAGAGTTATTGATGCAGGAGACAGGTTTATTTAAGGCTGAACTTGATATGTACAAAAAGGAAATATGTATCAGAGTGAAATGAACAGTGAAGAAGAAAGGTACACAAAAATGTTGGAGACACTCAGCGGGTGCAGCAGCATCTATGGAGCGAAGGAGATATGTGGATCAAAGGCATGGGCAGTCAGGTGCAGTGCATGTTTCTGTGATTGATTTCTATGGAAATAGAATAAATGAGGAACTATTTGGAAAGCAGCATTTTGTAATACACAAGTATGCCGATTTGATATTACTTGGAAATTAAGTCTCTTCCCTCTGCAAACATTTTCTTCTGCAGCATCTTTTGGATTGGGACAACATGCTTCCACTCCACTTTTGTGTGTTCTGAGGTGGTTCATGAGGCCAATATGGGAACTGCAGTGTATTGCAAAGAGGAGGCAAAGGCTGCCAGGGTAAGGTGAGCGGATGGATAGATCGTTTGTGAGATGGTGCCCACCTTCCACTGTTTATGCACTTCTTCTGTGTGCTTAGTTTGCATGACCTACAGTACTCAATACCATCTTGAATGTTCCTTCACCACATGGAGTGGCCACATTGCAACTTCCCTCGAGTCAGCAGACATACTGGATTCTTTCAAAGATGCTTCAATCAAAGACCTGTCGATAATGATCCTTTCATAACGTCAGGCTGACCAAAGCAAAGCAATTAGTGTTATCACCTTGCGACGAAGAAAAAATATAACAAATCAGCAGTAGTGCCCATAAAATTACCAAAACTTTATTAAACGTATCAAGGTCTCCCATGTTATTCATGGGGAGAAATCTGCCACCCTCACCCAGTCTAAGCCATATATAACTCTTTCCTCGAGTAACGTGGTTGGTTATGGACAAGCATGCATCTTGCCACAACAAAATTGAACTTTCCACACAAGGACTGCAACAACTGAAGGAACCAGCTCACCTCCAGCTTCCTGGGGCAATTAAGGATGGACAATAACATTCTGGCCTTACCATGCTTTTAATGCATTTGGATTTCCTAAATTAAAAGAAAAGCCTCCTTTCAAGTAATCTTCTGTAATATTGTCACTGTTTTTGCTTCCATATGTTCTCTTGCATGCAGATCCTTCAAAAAATCAGAGGTCTTACTCCTGCAGCTAAATTGTGTTCAACCATGTCCCCCAACCCTTATCTTCTTAACTTCTTGTCTGCTTTAAATGGCAATTATTTTTAATTGCAACTTCCAATATTATGTCCCCCTTGGTAAATACAAATTAATTATTTACTTATGCTACTACTACTGCATGTTCTATTGTGGCCTCATTCCCATCCTAATTTTCAATTTATTATTTATGTGGACAATAAATATTTTTCCCTTTTACTTCATTTCTTTGTTAATTGAGTTTTCTAATTTCATTTTACTGGGATTTGTTTTCCAATTTTCTCTTCATAATCCTTTATAATCCTTCATCATTCCTCTTGTTATTTAGGGAGCTAGTAAATGTGATAATTTGTAATTAATATTGGCCTAATTGTCCAATAGAAGCTCCTCATAGCAATGCAACCCACATACCTCCCATTTCTCATATATTGTTAAGACATTGAAATTTGCAGGTGCTACCATAAAGTTTAAAAAACATTTGGTCAGGCAAATAGACAGGATGGGCTTGGAGGGATATATGCCATAACCAGGTGAGTGGAACTAGTGTAGATGGGGCATGTATGTTGGGCCAAAGAGTCTGTTTTCACACCGTAAGACTCTAAAGGGCCACTTGGCCGTCATTTGCGCCTCATTTACGCATCATATATAAAATAGGTCCGCGCGACATCGCTCGCAAATCACGCGCCATCATGCCGTCTGCTGCGCGTGACATCTTTAGAATACCCTGCGGTGCGCGACGACGCATGCTTACACACGGTGACGTAACCATACCTCACCGCGCGATACACGTCGGGATGCCAGCGTGCGATGCCAATGTGTCAGCGTGCGTACACGATACATCACGTAGGTGGCACGCGAGGATTTCATGCAGCACGAAATCCTGGAGCGCCGTGCGATACCGCGCGCAACTCCACACTCCTCCATGCCTCTCCATGCGCACGTCCCGCGCTACCCACACACTACCCGTGCATAACAATGCGATGACCACATTTTTGGAGGTCGCATAAATAGCGCGCAAATGACGGCCAAGTGGGACAGGCCCTTAAGTGGTCCATACAACACATCAAGCCTGTACCAGCTCACACAGCATTCTCTCCATTTCCATTCCCCAAATCTATTTCCCTGTAACTTATTCACTCCCACATGCCAGCCAACTCCTGCAACTGCCTACGATAGGGATAACTTAGATAAACATACCAGAGCATCTTCTGGATATGGGTGGGAAGTACAGCTCCCAGGACAAGCCCCCACAATCAAAGGATGAGCAAACAACATCGGAAAACTGAATTGAATCAAATGTGCTGATGTTAAACAACTGCGTTATTTACTTCACTGTGCTGTCTTAACACAAGATCAAGTGGCACCATCGGCCTCCATTCTATGTAACAAAATTAACAATTGACAGTCATCCACTTCATCCCAGCTCCAGTGTTGCAGTACAAATAATCTGTTCAAAATTTCAGACTGTGAGCTGGGTTTTTCTTTAAAGAAATATAAATTGACAAATGACACCTTGCAGAAAGGCTAGAACGACATAAAAGTAAAGTCTTCGAAAACTAGGACAAATGCTAATTGCTTTTGCAGATTTAGTTCTGTTTGCTGAACTTATTTCAATTTCATTTCAGCTTAAAAAGCCTTTGTTTCTTTCCAAATTAAATCATTAGCCTTTTCCTAAAGGAAGTTGATCCTCTATTTTCCATCAAGGTTTGGTTTCATTTATTTCTTAACATTCCTCAATGATTACTATTCGTCCTTAAACTCCTGTTAAATTTACCTAATCAATTTTCTTTATGGTAAATCAGCTTTTCATGAGAGAGGAACAGCAATTGGCCATTCTGTCCTCAGGCCTATCCTGGTATTGAATTAGATCAGAGCTGTTAGTCTTTTTGTTCCTTTCACTTTGGTTGATTCCATAATGATTTGTAGGCACGAATAACAGACATCTATTGTTCTTACTTTTGTTTTCAATTTATTCTCAACCTCATCACTTTTTCAGGGAAAGAATCCCAGATTCCCATTAAACTTGTGTTAGGAATTGTTTCCTGCCACAATCCTTCAACAGATTAATTCCAATTTGATATTATATAATTTGTTTAAAATATAGAACACTACAGTACAGGAACAGGCCCTTCGACCCACAATGTCAATTGACAATACTCACAACTCTGTGTGTGAAAATATCTGTGCCGAACATAATGTCAAGACCGATTCTCATCAGCCCGTACATAATCCATATCCTCCACTCATTGCATATCCATGTGACTATCTAAAAGCCTCTTAAATGCCACTATCATAACGGTCTCCTCCACCACACCCAGCAGCGTGTCCCAGGCACTCACCATCCTACGTGTGTCAAAAACTTGTCCCACCCACCTCCTTTTAACTTTGCTTTCAGAAGAAGACCCATGACCCAAAATGTCACCTCTCCATATTCACCATAGATGCTGCCTGTCCTGCTGAGTTACTCCAGAACTTTGTGTCCTTTTGTGTATTAACCAGCCTATGTAGTTCTTTGTTTCTAAACATTGGCCACCTCACCTTGTCCTCTATTCTTTGATATTTGCACCCTATTTTTCCATTCCCATCACCACCATGAGATCATCATTTAATTGCCTACATTCTAGGGAACTATATCCTTCCTGGGGTACATTCATTCTGTTCCTGCTGAGATGGTGACATTTCAGGAACAAGTCACGGGTGTTTCAATGTATAGCAAATATATGACATTATGCAACCGAAAACTTTGATTTTAAAAAGCCAGTCTTTACCCAAGACATCAATGCTAGTTGAAAGCAAAAACAGGATTCTTTGAACCCACTCCTTCTATCCAGAGATGCTGCCTGTTACTGAGTCAGAGATACATAGTCAGAGATGTTACATAGTCAGAGATACTGAGTTACTCCAGCATTTTTCTGTCTAGCTTAATGCCAGTTGACTGTTATGTTTTACTGCAGATAATGTATTAGTCACGTTAGTTATTATTATTACACGGCTTATTTCACCTTTCTAAAATAGGTTGTCCACAGGTTACAGCAGGGTTCTGAACAATTCACATCAGAAACCTTGTCCCTACACACCAGAAGATGCATCCAGCCCAAATCCACATCACCAGTCTCCCAAATGCTTGTCCACATGAGTTAGACATCTGTAAGCTTTGGAGGACCCGAATTATTAACTGTGCTTATGAAACTTACTCCGTAGCAATGTAGGTAATGTAACTGCCATCTTGGAAACAGGAATGTCCCAATAACTAAATTAGATAATTGGCCTGTGTTTTGGTGCTATTTGTGGAGTGATAAATATTGTGCTTCACACTGAGAAGTCAGAATCTCGCAATTTCAATTGTGTTTGAAATGGTTCCATGGGACCTTTTACCTCCTTCTGAGAGTCAGACAGCTTTACTTTGAAATACATCATCTCCACCAGTTCAGTACAGCTAGAACACCACCCCTGGAATGAGCAGCTGGTGTCCGGGGAGCAGAACGCATTTTCCCAGTGCTTCCATCTGACAACAGGTGAACCATGGGTGGCACTGATCTTCCGATCTCTTCTGACCATGTTCAGCTGTCTCCGGCAATTCTGTTCTGCTTATCTTCAGACCAGAAGGCACACGAGGCAATATTAACAAATGAAACTGTCGGTAGAAGCACCCTGACACAAAACGGCACTTGTACATTCCATCCCCAGATGCTGCCTGACCTATTGAGTTCCCCCAGCACTTTTTGTTCAGCAAATGAATTGGCAAACTGTGCCTCAGAACTGAGCCATCATCACTCATTGCATTGAGTCCTAATGGTAGAAAATAACTTTTATTAGCAGTTCAGTTGGTTTCAAACTAAATATTCCAAAGGAGCAGAAATCTTTCCTGATAATATGACCTGTTTTAATATAAGTAAAATGATATGCGCAACAGAAGTAACTTAGCTATTGTAACAAAATGTTTATCTTTACGGTAGAGCTGAGTGGCCAAAAACTCTAATCCTATCTTGGCAACGGAACACATTACGTACCACCACTTGATTAACCATGTACGTGCTTATTTTCTTATTATGTTTTGCACTAATGTCTTGTTTATTCTGCACAGTCTTTTCTTAATTACCATCGTGCAGTATTTATAAGTAATTTATATATTAGTTATGCATGATTTTGAATGTTGTCTGTGAATGTGCCTGTGATGCTGTTGTAGGCAAGATTTTCATTTAGTTTAGTTTAGAGATTTGTTTGTGCACATTGGGTTGATTGCATTAGTCGAAACAGGGTGGACCACGTGAAGGTTGCAATCTGATTGGTGCACAATCGAGGCTAACCCTGACCTTCCCATCCATGCTAAACAGGCGCCGACCTGCAGGGGGTATGGCTGCCTAGCCTGCAGCTGTCTGTTTTTCATTTCTTTTTTCTTATTTTTAGTTAGTTTAGTGTTTTGTTTTTAAGGAGTTCTAGCTTTTTTATGTGTGGGGAGGGGGGGGGGGGAAGGGGGAAACTAATTTTCAGGGTCCCTACCTGGTCGGAGATGCAGCTTTTCTCCGGGCTGCACTTTCGACCCGTCCTCGCGGCCTACCAGCGGGCCTGGAGCGGCATTTCCTGAGGGTACCGCCTGGAGCCTCAGCATCGGCGGCGGCGGCTGCGGAGCTGCGGGTCCGAGGAGCGAGGGGACCGCCCGGAGCCTCGGCATCGGCATCGGCGGCACCGGCATCGGCGGCGGCTCCGGCATCGGCGGCGGCGGCACCGGCATCGGCGGCGGCGGAGCTGCGGGTGTGAGAACGGCGGTGCAGCGCTGGAGCGCCATTGCGGGGCGGGCGGTGCCTTGCCTGAGTCGCCGCGCTGGAACTCCAGTGAGCTGGGACCGGCGTTAAAAACATTGCGGAGCTGCGGGCGGCGGCGCTGAAACTTTACATCGGGAGCCTGGGATCTCGCGACGAGATCGCCAGTTGAGCTCCATTCGGCGCGGCCTTGTCGGCTCCGGAAGCCACGGTCTCGAGTAGGGAGGCGGCCGTTTCCAGGGTTCCCATGCCGCTGAGAGGATTCTCCCGACGCCGGAACATCATCACCCGGCGAGGACGGCCTGGAACATCGGGCCTCCGTAGAGGCAACTGTGGAGGCCTCAATAGGCCCGACTATGGGTGGACATTGGGGATGGGACTGGACTCTGTGCCTTCCCCCATAATGGGAACCATTGTGGGGGGATGTTTTTATGTTAAAGCTATTTATTATTGTTATGTTTGTATTCTTTTTTATGTGCTGCATTGACAAAAGGAATTTCACTACATTTAGGTGTATGTGACAATAAATCAACCTTTGAACCTTTGAACAATATGCCCAACATGCGCCTGAAGTCCCACAAACCCTTCTGGCCTTCAGTCAAATCCCGGGAAGACTTTAACTCCACGACTGAGTGGCGCAGAGCCTGGAAAGTTGTCAACACCAACAACGGAGAGGTCATCACACACCCCACAGTGAAACCAGCGGGATTTGACCTCCATCACAAGCAATGGCTAACCCTGATCAGAATCCACACCCTCCATGCCAGAACAGCCAGCACCTGCATAAGTGGGGGATGACAGACAGCCCTGCTTGTGACTGCGGACATCCAGACCAAACCATCCCACGCATAGTCACTAAGGCTTTTCCTCGGTGGCATCAAAGCCATCATCCAGTAACTGATGCTGTCCTGGCCTGGATGTCTACCCTTGACCTACAACTTTAGGCTGTGCATGCCATGCGCAAGAAGAAGTTTAGAGATACAGCGCAGAAACAGGCCCTTTGCAACACTAACACTATCCTACACACTAGGAACAATTTACAATTTTACCAGGCCAATTAACCTATAAACCTGTACATCTTTTGGAGTGTGGGAGGAAACCGGAGCACCCGGAGAAAACCCATGCGGGTCACGAGGAGAACGTACAAACTCTGTACAGACAACACCCATAGTCAGCATCAAACCCGGGTCACTGGCACTGTAAGGTAGCAACTCTTCTGTGGCACCATTATGGCACCTCATCATACTTGTGCATGTGAGAATAAACTCAACTTGACTTGAGTGTAGTGGGTGGGGAATTAATAATGCCATAACCACGTCCAATGGGTTTTTATTAGGCACATAGTCATAGAGTCATGGAGTCATAGAGCACTGAAATTGGCTTTTTTTGCCCAACCTATTCATGCTGACCATTATGTATCCATCTCTGTTGATCACATTTAACAATGGTCAAAAGCCTTTCTGTCCTGAGGAAAGCTTTTCCACAAATCCTCTCTATTACTCCCTACCCAAAATCTATGTCTTCTAGTGTTAGACACCTCTGCGATGAGGAGAAGCTACCAGCTCCTCTTGATTTGCCCAATTTATCATCTGATCAATAGCCTCCAACTATCTTCCTCATTGACAACTAAACCACCAATTTAAGTGTCATCTGTAAGTTACAAATAATATTTCTTATTTTCAGGTCCTAGCGTTCCCTGCAACATCGCCCACTTCCTCCTGTTACCAAGCTAATTTTGGATTTAATTTGCCAACTTGCCTTGGACTCCAATATTTTTGGAGCATTTCCCCAATGTGGGACTGTATCAAAGGCCTTACTGAAGTCCACAAAGGTTACATCAATGACACTATCCTCATCAATACCATTTGTTGCTTCTCAAAAGATTAAATCAAATTAATCAGAGAGGATATACAAAAATGCTGGAGAAACTCAGCGGGTGCAGCAGCATCTATGGAGCGAAGGAAATGTGGGACTGTATCAAGTCTGTATCTTGTTTGGCAGAGAGGATCTCTACCAAACAAAATCTTTGATTGATACTTACCTTTCCAAAGTGTAGTTTAATCCTGCCACTGATTTTATTTGCAATAACTTCCCTCCCACTGATATTTGACACAGACCTGTAGTTGCCAACCTTATCCCTGTTTCCATTTATAAATAAAAGAAGTGCCTTTGGTGACCTCCAGTCATCTCGCACTTATGGCCAGCTCAGATTTAGAAATCTATGTCAGTGCTGCATCATAACATGCTTCTCATAGCATCCTGAGATACTTCACACTCTGGGGGTTTATCCACCTTTAAGCCTCCTCTGACATCTAATACTCATCTCCTCTTTTTAAATGATACCATGATCCAGACGGACCATCTCTATCCCTCTCCCTGAATTCTTCAACCGTAATGTTCTTCTCTGTGAATACAGATGAGAAGAAATTATTTAGGACCTCATTTATGTCCTCTGAGTCCACACTTTGAACCTTTATGGGCCCCTTATACGTACCTCGTTTAAGGTTAGGATTAGCCCTAATCTTTCCTAGGTTATGGTTAGGATTAGCCTAGGACCTACAACCTTAAAAAATGTTATATTTATAAAATGCTTTGGGATTTTCCTTAAAAATTGTTAGGTGATGCAGAATCAAGATATAATTGACATAAAGATCAATTTCTTCTTCTTGTTCTTAGGCAGTCCCTGTGGATTGAGGATAACCTGCTTTCATTCACCGGTAGTCAGAATCTTTTACAACGGCTGGGTTAATTGATAACGGGCGGTAATATGTTTAAGGTGAGAGGTAAAGATTTCAAAGGGGATCTGAGAGATATGGTTTTGTTTTACACTGAATGGTTGATATCTGGAATACGGAGTCAGAAATGCAAAATTCTCAGCAGGGAATTCATTGAATACAGATACTCAGTGCTCATTCGAAGGTGTGTTTCGGAGAACTTCATAGTTGAATCTCTATCTATATATTACTAAAAGTCTGATCTTGACCACTTCCTGTTGTTCTGTATATCGATTTTTGAAAAAACAGCTGTGCGTTTTGGCCATCTTACTTAGAGTCCCCCTCCACTGTGCAGGACAAGAGGATTTTTACCATTGATGAAAAATAAAAGTTATTAGTGTTTAAAAAATGTTGAGATTCTCTCTCCTGAAGGCCACGCCCCTTCCGGAGGGACTATAAAACCCGGAAGTGTTGAGTGCCTCAGTCAGTCTCTGCAAGATGGGGGAGCGAGACGGTCACGTCTCTCAGTCTAAGCCGTGAATAACACTGAACACATGCCTACTAAACTGTGAGTGGTTTTACTGATCTTTCATTGCCCTTAATGTGGTTTGAAAATATAGTTTGGAAATGCTATAGCTGTGTTACCTTTGGTTTGGAAATGCTAAAGCTGTGTTGCCTTTGGTTTGGAAATGCTAAAGCTGGGTTGCCTTTGGTTTGGAAATGCTAAAGCTGTGTTGCCTTTGGTTTGGAAATGCTAAAGCTGTGTTGCCTAATTAAAGTTGCCTTGCCTAATTAAAGTTGCCTTGCCCAATTAAAGTTGCCTTGCCTTATTAAAGTTGCCTTAGCTAATTAAAGTTGCCTTGCCCAATTAAAGTTGCCTTGCCTAATTAAAGTTGCCTTAGCTAATTAAAGTTGCCTTGCCTAATTAAAGTTGCCTAGCCTAATTAAAGTTGCCTTGCCTTCTTTATAATTAAAAGTCTAATCTTGACAACTTCCTATTTAGAGCTTTATATTGATTTTAGAAAAAACGCTACCACTTATGGTTGTGATTTTTGGCCATCTTACTCAGAGTCCCCCTCGGCTCATCAGGTGCCGAGGATTTTTCCCATTGATTAAAAATAAAAGAGTAATTAGTTTAAAAAATGTTGAGATGTCCTGTCAATCACGCCATGAACGCCCTTATGGTGGGAGGGTCTATAAAACCCAGAAGTGTGGATGTGGCTCAGTCTCTGCAAGATGGAGGAGAGAGAGGTCACGACTCGCTGTCTTAAGTGGCCTTGCACCCTGCTTAAAGTGGTAAGAAACTGCACTTGAATTTGGTGGCCTTGCACCTTGCTTGAAATGGAATTTCAAGGAATAGCCGGGAGTCAGCTGCCAGCCCACCAGCCGTGAGTGAGTGAGCTGCCAGCACAACGGGCTTGAGTGACTGATCCGCCAGCCCAAGAATCCATTCGGCCCACAATGGTCATACCAGCCCTCTGGAAACCAGTCCCTTCAGCCCACAACACCCATACTAGAGATGATTGCTCTGGAAAGGATGCAGAGGAAATTTACCAGGATGTTATCCGGGATGGACAGGGTGAGGAGAGACTCTAATTGTTTTTCCTTGGAGCCAAAGAGTCTTCCCATGAAGCTTATCACTGTCACTCTGGCAAACATCCTCATACTTTTAAACATCCACATCGGGTCACCCCCATCCCACTTGGATGGAAGAAGACATCCCAGCCTGTTCAATCCTTCCTCGTGGTTATATCTCAATGTGACAATTTTATGCTTGGATGTTTCAGGCAGTTCTCTGTGCTATTGAAAGGTGATAGTAAGTCCAGGGGGAATGTTTATGTCCTGTGAACTCCATCTTCATGAAGAAAATGATGGTCACACTTTAAATGCCAATTTTAAACAGCACCAATGCCTGTGCATTGCCGTCAGATTTTGCAGTCAGATTGAGTCTTTAGGCATTGGTCCTCTCTGTTGACTTCACCATGGTAAGCTATCAGTGTGCATGCCCTTACAGCTCATCAACTCAATGCTGAGTTTTAGTTAAATCCATCAATTTCACCCCCCCCCCCACCTTATATCTGTCTATCCTGTTCTCTAACACAAGCATTGATTGTCCCACCAACCCAAGGGGTAATTTAGTCAGTTAACCAACCAGCGCACCTTCACGTTGAGGGAGAAAACCAACACATCAGGGCACCAAAGGTGGAAGACAGTACAACAGAGAGCAGTCTAGCAGAATATAGAACAGTAAAGCACAGGAACAGGCCCTTAGGCCCACAATGTATGTGCCAAACATGATGCCAAGTTAAACTAATCTCCTCTGCCTGCACATGGTCCGCATCCTTCCAGTACCCTACATATTCATGAGCCTATCTAAAAGCCTCGTGCATCTATCGTAACTACCTCCATCACCACCTCTCGCAGCGCATTCAAGGCACCCAACACACTGTATGAAAAAACTTGCCCTGCACATATCCTTTAAACCTTGCCCCTTTCAGAGAGGTACACAGTTAAACAGATATTATTAGGCAAAGAAAATAAATGAAGAAAAGATTATCATTTTTTTCCTTTTATCAAATGGGGAAAAGATAATTTTAGGCAAAGAAAATGCCCCTTGACTCTTTTTAGCCTCTTATAGGTGTAAAATACATTAAGATGAAGGCAGAGAAAGAATCTAACACAGCGAGGAATTGTGCTGTGAAAGCAGCAAAAGCTACCCATTAACTCCCCCCCCCCCCCCCCCCCCCCCCCCCCCCCTCTCCTGCAGGCATATAATCTTCTGGGAGCTGGTGAAAATAGAGAAGAAACAAAGAGCAATAAGAGGGGGAGGGGGGGGGGGGGCAATACCCTGAAACATTCCTTTCTGAACACTTCTGTGAACAAGACCATATGTCACTGCATACCATCTGATACCAAACAGATTAAAAATATAGTGCCTCCGTACATTGAGTATTGAGCTGAGAATCACCAATGCTAGATCAACATTTACACATAATTGTACCATAAATCCTTACTGATCCTTTAAAGTACAATACCCAAAACATTCTAAAAATCCAAACAAAAAATATTTTCACCCGGAGAGCAGCGAGAATGTAGAACTTGCTGCTCCAGAATGCGTCTGAGATTTTGAACATTCGTGCATCCAATAAATGATGGAGAGATAAAATAAAATAAAAGTGCATAGAGTATGATGAAGAGGAGTGGAAGGAGGCTCAGGTGCACCATGAACACTGGCATAAGCCAATTAGGTTGAACGGACTGCTTCTCTGCTGTATTTCTATGCAAAGCATGTGGCATAAGCTTCTTCAGCCAAAATTATAATTGTTATTATGAATCTTACAAAATAAACTAATCTGCAAACCCAGTTATGAAAAAAAATTGCAGTGCTACAGATTAGCTTGACATGGAAAGTTGAGAACTTTTAGGGTGAAGAGGCCAGTTGCCAAGACTAACCAGATGGTGGTCCGCACAAGTAGAATTATTTTCACACAAGTTGTCGATGCAGTCATTGATGTTCTGGTCACATCGCACACCAGCAAATCCAGGGCTACACAGACAGTAAAACCCATCCAGCACTGTAACAGATATAAAGAGGAGAGATGGATCAAGGTAGAAGTGGAGTCATTGTAACTCATCCTGGAGAGTCTCGTTCTAATTAACATTCTTTTCACGTAATAAGAATGCTGTATTATTTGACTCCATTTGAAGAAATATGCTGATACCAGTTTTAATTCATCATAATCTTCCAGGGCTAATGATCAGAATCGTCTCCACTCTTTCATCATTAACGATGTTCAAACAAAAATGTGCAGCATCTTTCGAACATTACAGCTGTGCATAGTACTGATGACAGGTTTAATTGCACTTCTTAACACTGTGGATTTATGGCAATCCCACGTAGGTCCCTGGGTTCTTTATTATCCCTAAGATTTATTGTGTAATCTGTGCTGCCATTAAACGTATTCTCATTAAATGCTCCTGATCCTCCGTGACACCAGCCTTCTTCGCTACCTGGTGCAAAGGGTCACCTGGTTATTTCAAGCTCAAAACTACGGAGCTGTCAGTAGTCTGTTGCGAGGAAACACACGCAGGACCACCAAAGATTAAGCAAGCACCTTGTGTGATTTCTGCCACAAATGATCAAACTCATCCTGAGGTTGACCAACTTTTGTTTTTAATCTGCTGCAAAGATCTAAAGCACAACCAGTTAAAGGGGCACATTTAATGGATGCCTCTCTCAAGTCAAGAGTATTTAATTGTCAATGGAACAATGACATTCTTACCTTCTGCAGTTTGACAGGCTCATTAACACAATACACACAAATTAAATGAATAATAATCAATAGCACAATAAATTAATACCTAATGCTACCTAATGCTACCTAATTGTAATAATGAAAAGCAAACTAACATTCTCTCAATGTTTATTTTTACCAATTATTTTAGTTTGAAGATCAAATCTGCCATTTATCAATCAGTTGTTTGAAATCACTGTGCACTCTGTTACTGCACTGCCTCAGCATTACAAATATGATATTCGTCAAGGCCAATGTATTGTCATATTCGATGGGTTTGAGTAGCGGAAGCAAGCAACTGAAATCTCATTAAGAGTTTTCTCATTAGCTGTGGTAGTGACCCATGGAATCATGAAACATATTGCCAGGAGTCCCATCAGTTAGATAAAAGGACTACGAGAGGAAATTCTGCATCAAAATAAACGTGTTCAATTACCTGCTGCTCTCCCTTCCAACTCTCCCACCCCAGAACCAATTGGCTATAAAACTGGCCTGAGCATTTAGTAGAATTGCCAATCCTTCAGGGTTTCTGCAGACTCCCCAGCAATTAAAGATTAATCTCAAGGGCATTGAGGTAACCGACAAAGAGATGAAGATAACTAAGAAAAAACAATGGTTTTCTTTAAGCCCTATTGTTTAGTCCTAAAAGTACTGGAGGTGGGTAAAAAGAGAGTGTGATAAAATGCAGACCAAGAGAGGTCAGAGCATCTCGGGTTCCATCCTGAGCCACATTCCCCTTTCCATCCCTTCCCCACCTGCGCAATGTAAGTCATATTTAATTTCTAATTTTTTCAACACTTGAGTTCTGATGAAAGGTCACTGACCTGAAATGTTAGCTCGGTATCTCTCTCCACAGATACTTCATGAACTTTGATGTACTACTGCTTTAACTTCAGATTTTCTGCAGGTGCAGTATTTTGCTTTGCACACAAAGAGGATGGATATTCCCTGTGGACATTGGAGTTGTCTGTGGAACTGTAACGCTACAATGCTGCAAAACTATATTCTGCACACTGGGATTTTTCTCTTTATGTTACCCCTTATCCCAGGGATGATTGTGTCAACGAATGAGGAGCGTTTGAAGGCTTTGGGCCTGTACTCAATGAAGTTTAGAAGGATGATGGAGGATTTCCATTGAATCCTACCAGATAATGAAAGGGCTGGATAGAGTGGACATGGAGAGGCTGTTTCCAGTAATGAGAGAGTCCAGGTCAAGAGGGCCCAGCCTCAGAATAAAAGGACGAAACTTCAAAATTTTATAGAAGAGGAGGAATTTATTTCGCCAGAGAGTGGTGAATCAGTGGAATTCATATCCACACAAGGCTATGGAGTCCAAGACATTTGGGTATTTTTAAGGCAGAGATTGGTAGGTTCTTGCTTAGAATGGGAGTAACAGGTCAGGGGGAGAAGGTAGGAGAATGGGGTTGAGAGGGGAAAGTAGATCAGCCATGATTGAATGACGTAGACTCGGTGGGCTGAATGGCCTAAATGCGCTTATGTCATATGGTCTTACAGTCCTATACAAGTGTATGGCTTGATTGTTTTCATGTATAGTATTATCTGATTTAATTGGTTTTAATTGACTAAAGCTTTTCATTGTATCTCGGTTCACATGACAATAATTGGTTTTAAGTGACTAAAGTTTTTCATTGTATCTTGGTTCACATGACAATAATAAACCAATATCAATACTCTGGGAAACCAATGAATGGGAGCAGAGGAGTGGGGGCAAGGAAGTGTAGGGTGAGGTTCATGCAGGAAAACTTCCTGGAATATTAGCTCCAACCAGAGATGGATAATGCCGAGGTAGATGCCGAGTTAATCAGCCTGAACTCACTGTCGTAGCAGGTTCCTTGGAGGCAGGGGGAAGAGCTGCAGTCATTCACACTGATCTTGCAGAGTGGGCCAGTGAAGCTTCTTGTGCATATACACCGGAATCCCAGGGGGCTGGCATCCAAATCCATCTCTTCCACACATGTAGCACCATTTCTACAGGGATTTGGCACCTCACAGGGTCCAGATGCACAGTTGACACCTGGGAAAGCAAAACAGGCTCAGACCACAACAAAACACCTGTTTCTTCACATTTACTGCATACTAGGACCACTCTACAGCAGTAATAGCCTAAATGGGTGTTTCTAATTATTTTCAAGATATTTTCCTTTAAATAATTTTGTTACTGAATTTGCCTATGAGATAGAGATAACATCAACAACAGGCTTTTTACTTGCATTAAATCTAAACAATATTTTTTAATTAAACAGCATAAATATCTCATCAGATACTTTGCATTAAGTATATTTGAATTGTGAGGTGACTACAATGAGAAACAGATCCAAAAATCATTTCACGAAAAAATTACTATATGTAGGTCACATTTTTAACATAAAATAAACGAAAATATATTAATTCTAACTTGATGCCTATTAATTTGTGAGAGGCTTTTTATTTTACATTCTGCCACAGAATGCAGCTGTGAATATACAAGTGGTGTTGGTTAACGATAATATTTAATTTACGTAAACATACACTAACTTAGATCATTAATCAATTGTGGAGAAAGAGAAATGAAACACATTTGTAGATGATACTGCTACAATATACAAGTACCGTACTACAGAACAATGTGGGAGTTGTGAGCAGATGTATTTTTTTCAGGTATTAAGCACATGAGAATATTAGAAGCAGCCATGTGCCTGCTCCAGCATTTAATGAGATCAAACCCTCCCTTTAACATCAGTATCATTTTCCTGCACTAACCCTATAACCATTTATTCCCCTAGTAAACAAAAATCTATCAACCTCTGCCTTGATCAAACTCATAACTGAGCATTCGCAGCTCTCTTGGGTAGTAAGTTTCAAATATCGACTGTCCTTCGGTGAAAAAATTCCATCCTGAATGGTTGAGCCCTTATTTAGATTCTATCAGTCTTGGTCAAGTTTTAGTTGAATTTAGAAATCCAATGTAGAATCAGGCCCTTCAGCCCATCAGGTCCACACCTGTTCGCACTCGTTCTATGTTATCTCACTTTCTCATCCAGTCCCGACCCATCAGGGGGAATTTACAGAAGTCAATTAATCTACAAACCCACATGTCTTTGAGATGAGCAGAGTTGAATAGAGTTGACAGTGAGAAGCGATTTCTTCTGGCTGGGGAAGAGAAAGTCTTGGGTGTGGCGAAGTGCTCTCGCAATGGAGGAGAGGATGTTCTCTCAATGGGAGTGAAGACATCAGTCGGCGGCAGGAGCGGAAAGGTCGAACCTGGATTCACTCCAACTTCTGGGGACACTTGTGTGACCACAACTGAACAGGCAGACATATGACAACGCAGGTAATGAGGAAGTCGACGGCAGCCCACCGGATATTGCATGCAATATCCATCGCTGTACCATCGAGAGCATCCTGACCACCTGCTTCACGGTATGGTACAGCAGCTGCACTGTTGCGGACAGGAAGGCACTACAACGGGCGGTGAAAATCGCGCAGCACATCATCGGTGCCCCGCTCCCTGCCATGGATGCCCTCCACCGAAAACGGTGTCTGAGACGGGCTGGGAAGATCATTAAAGACCCCTCCCACCCCAACCATGGACTGTTTGCCCTTCTCCCATCAGGGAGACGGTACAGGAGCCTCAGGTCTCGTACCAGCAGGCTGAGGAACAGCTTCTACAATTATACCATCACATTGCTGAACTCGGAGTCCCGCCGATAGATTTCTCCGGTCCCTCCGTCCCCATTGTTTAATTATTCTGTATTTTTGATTATTCTGTATCTTCTTTTTTTTTTAAATTTCTATATGCACTACTACTACGGACTGACGCAAAACTGCATTTCGTTGTACCCATACTCAGTATTTGTGCAATGACATTAAAGTTGAATTGAATGTATACACAGCTGTCATAAGTCAAAACTACAAAAATGAATCCTTCATATCACAATTTCCATGCCAAGCACGAGGCACCCATCGATACTAATCCTATTTGCCTGCAAGACTACTTGGTCTGTAGCTTATTATGCCTTGGCAATTCAAGTGCTCCACTGGATACTTGCCAAATGTGGTGATAGTCTATCCCTCCAGCACCTCCAAGGAATTGTTGCACAAGGAATCAATCAATTTCCTACTTAAAATACTAAATACTTAAAATACCTTTACAAAATACTAGAAAATCAACTTATACATCCGATTTTTCAATCACAAGTGGCATGTATTCTTATGAACAGGTGCCTGAAAAAGGGTTTCGACCCGAAAGTCACCCATTTCTTCTCTCCAGGGATGCTGCCTGTTCCACTGAGTTACTCCAGCTTTTTGTGTCTATCTTTTGTTTTACAAGAGAATGCTTGATATAGATGTACCTCTTGTATTATTCAATACATGTTTGCATACTGGGCATTATATGACCACAGGGTGCTAGATATATATGTGCACAACCTCACTTTTATTATTGGAGTACGTGCATATTATAACGTGCTATTGGATCTATATCTGCACAATCCCATTCTGCTAGAGAGTGTGATTGTTATTTTGAGAAAGAACAACCCAGAGGGAGTCAGGATTTGATTCAAATATGTTACTTGCTGCACATTTTTAAATAAAACAAAGAACAGAATAGGTATATCTTTTGACACGTTCTCGAATCTAACATATTACAGTAGCTGTTGTAAAAAGTGCTGACTTTGCACCCATTGTAAATTATATACAAAAATAAATGTTCTTTTATCACATGCAGAATTAAATTAAAATACTTTCTCACTGTTATTTTAGACCGGCCATTTTGATCGGCTCATTGGAGTTTCACGACCTAGTAGACCCACCAGAAGATAAAACGCTAACTTTATTAAACTTCTTAAAACTGTCTTCACTCCTCCTCACCCCCTCCCCCCCTTCTCTCCCCTTCTCTCCCCTTCTCTCCCCTTCTCTCCCCTTCCTCACCCCCCCCCCCCTTCTCCCCCCTTCTCCCCCTTCTCTCCCCTTCCTCACCCCCCCCCCCCCTCGCACTCTCTAAAGGACTTACCGTGCTCTGTGGCAGCCGTTTACCTTCCTCTTCATCGCGCAGACAGCGCTCCTCCACTGCCCCTGGCCCCCACCTTCACGATGTGTGTGTGTGTGTGTGTGTGTGTGTGTGTGTGTGTGTGTGTGTGTGTGTGTGTGTGTGTGTGTGTGTGTGTGTGTGTGTGTGCGTGTGTGTGTGCGTGGTCAGTAGCAAAGTTCCAATAGGATCTTTGGTCGGTAGATGTAGCTCACGCATCGGTCGATCCAGCTCGAGGCTTTCGAGGCGAGTTACCAAAACCTCCGGCGACCTCATCAAACCTTGGGTCGAGGGCAAGGTCACCAGAGGTTTCCGTTCAGGTTTCCTAAGTGGGACAGGGGCATAATGCGCCTGTCCCACTTAGGCGATTTTTCAGGCGACTGCCGGCGACTGTCAAGTTGCTGGCAGTCGCCTGAACAACCGGCTACTGGAAGGGCGACTGTCAGAGTGGAACACACACACACACACATTGCTTCCTTCACCAGCCCAATATGCAGGCTGGGGACAGGGCAAACAGGGGGAGCGCTGTCTGAGTGAAATTCACACGGTGCAAAGCCAAGGTGACAACCTACGAGATCCTCCGAGAACCTTCGACCACCTGGCAACTCACTAGGACCTCCTGGCGAACCACCTATAGCACGGGAATTTTCGCTACTCTCCATTCTACTCTTCATTCTAGTCGCCGCCAATTTTTCAACATAATGAGGCCACAACCCCAGAATGCGGGGACTCCTCATGACCATGAAGGCGACTCCCCGGCAACCACCCGCGAACTCCCCGGCTGATCATCCAACTCAGTATCCTGTACCTGCTTTCTCTCCTGATCCCTTTAGCCACAAGGGCCACATCTAACTCCCACTTAAATATAGCCAATGAACTGGCCTCAACTACATTCTGTGGCAGAGAATTCCAGAGATTCACCACTAACTGTGTAAAAATTGTTTTCTCATTTCAGTCCTAAATGATTTCCCCTTTATCCTTAAACTGTGACCCCTTGTTCTGGACTTCCCCAACATCGGGAACAATCTTCCTGCATCTAGCCTGTCCAACCCCTTAAGAATTTTGTAAGTTTCTATAAGATCCCCCCTCAATCTTCTAAGTTCTAGCGAGTACAAGCCAAGTCTAGCCAGTCTTTCTTCATATGAAAGTCCTGACATCCCAGGAATCAGTCTGGTGAACCTTCTCTGTACTCCCTCTATGGCAAGAATGTCCTTTCTCAGATTAGTAGACCAAAACTCTACGCAATACTCCAGGTGTGGTCTCACCAAGACCCTGTACAACTGCAGTAGAACCTCCCTGCTCCTATGCTCAAATCCTTTTGCTATGAATGCTAACATACTATCTGCTTTCTTCCCTGCCTGCTGCACCTGCATGCCTGCTTTCAATGACTGGTGTACCATGACACCCTGGTCTTGTTGCATCTCCCTTTTTCCTAATCGGCCACCATTCAGGTAATAGTCTACATTCCTGTTTTTGCCACCAATGTGGATAACCTCACATTTATCCACATTATACTGCATCTGCCATGCATTTGCCGACTCACCCAGCCTATCCAAGTAATCTTGCAGCCTCCTAACATCCTCCTCACAGCTAACACTGGCCCCCCAGCTTCGTGTCATCCGCAAACTTGGAGATGTTGCATTCAATTCCCTCGTACAAATCAGTAATATATATTGTAAATAGCTGGGGTCCCAGCACTGAGCCTTGCGGTATCCCACTAGTCGCTGCCTGCCATTCTGAAAAGGACCCGTTAACTCCTACTCTTTGCTTCCTGTCTGCCAGCCAGTTCTCTATCCACATCAATACTGAACCACCAATACCGTGTGCTTTAAGTTTGTATACTAATCTCTTATGTGGGACCTTGTCGAAAGCCTTCTGAAAGTCCAGATATAACACATACACTGGTTCTCCCTTATCCACTCTACTAGTTACATCCTCGAAAAATTCTATAAGATTTTTCAGACATGATTTACCTTTAATAAATCCATGCTGACTTTGTCCAATGATTTCACCACTTTCCAAATGTGCTGCTATCCCATCTTTAATAACTGACTCTAGCAGTTTCCCCACTACCGATGTTAGACTAACTGGTCTGTAATTCCCCGTTTTCTCTCTCCCTCCCTTTTTAAAAAATGGGGTTACATTAGCTACCCTCCAATCCTCAGTAACTACTCCAGAATCTAAAGAGTTTTGAAAAATTATTACTAATGCATCCACTATTTCTGGGCTACTTCCTTAAGTACTCTGGGATGCAGCCTATCTGGCCCTGGGGATTTTTCGGCCGCTGACTTTCTCCAGCATTTTTGTCTGCCTGCACCATTTAAATCCTTTGTACCCTGGATTATTTCTTGTAAATTTGTACTGGTGAATCTTGCTTTGGCCTCACCCTCAATCCCTCCTTAGTTTAGTTCAGTTTAGATATACAGCGCGGAAATAGACCTTTCTGCCCACTGAGTCCGAGCCGACCAGCAATTCCCGCACATTTACACTATCCGACACACACTAGCGACAATTTACAATTATACCAAGCCAACTAACCTACAAACCTGCACGTCTTTGTAGTGTGGGCAGAAACCGGAGATCCCAGAGAAAACCCATGCAGGCCATGGGGAGAATGTACAGACAAGCACCCAAAGTCAGGATCGAACACGGGTCTCTGGCACAGTAAGACAGCAATTCTACCGCTGCGCCAACGTGTCACCCTTCTCCTGGGACATGTTATACAGGTTGCCTGGCCTGTTGTAATCTCCACCTGTGGATCACTGCAATTAGCATACCACGCTGACATGCAACTTCGAAGCATTGAGCTGGAATTTATTCAGTAACTTGCGGCAGTCCAACATACAAGGCTAAAGAGCTTTTTTTCCAGCGCTGATTAACAATGATGGATTTGCCACCCATTTAGACCAAAGATTTGACATCTCATCTGTGGATTAAGCCTCCATCTCACATCCGTCATCATCCATCAGCCTGGGGGTTACTTGCTTCTTCCTGTCAGAAATGTGTTCTCAATCCGATCTCTGCAAACACTATCAAACATTATACTGCCTTTATCAGCCAGCACGTTTTCTCTCATAATAACATAGATGATTAAATGTCACCTGAATATTAGCTACAAATCAAAAACAAAAGTCGTCATTTTCTGAATTTGAGCAATTAAATAAGCCATGTGACATCAATGTTAGGACCTTTTAAGACAGGAATAAAAGCTTTTACCATTGTGTTTTGAAGATGAGCAGAGGACTTTTCCTTCATATCACTGGCCAGCAGACAGCACCACAAAAGTTTGTGGCTTTGTTCCACTGCTATTTTGGGGAGTTTCTTGTGCACAAAATCATTGCCTCATTTTATACAGTAAAACATGTCATGAAGGTCATGAAAGATGCTACAGAACTGCAAGAATGTTATTCCTTGACCTTAACTTTTACTTTTACACAGGATTAACAGTAACTTGACCATATGGATTCATAACTGGCTTACTGATTGAAGAGAGGATTGTCGTGGAAGGACAAACTTCAGACTGGAGGTCCATGACCATTGGAGTTCCACAGGGATCTGAGCTGGGAACTCTGTTGTTTGTGATATATGGGACTAACTTGGGCATAAATGAGGATGGGTTGGTTAGTGAGTTTGGAGATGACACCAAAATTGCAGGGGTCACAGACTGTGAGGTAAGCTGTCAAAGCATACAGTGGGATGTACAGTGCTTTCAGAAAGTATTCAGACCCCTTCCCTTTTTCCACATTTTGTTATGTTACAGCATTACTCTAAAACTGATTCAATAATTTTTTTTAATCAACAATCAACACACAATACCTCGTATTAAAAAAGAAAAAAACCGGGGGTCTAGTTATTGTTGCAAAATAATTAAAACGAAATAACTGAAATATAACATTTACATAAGTATTCAGACCCTTGGCTATGACACTCAAAATTGATCTTAGGTGCATCCTGTTTCCATTGATTATCCTTGAGATGTTTCTACAACTTGATTGGAGTCCACCAGTGGTAAATTAAATTGATTGGACATGATTTGGAAAGACACACACCTGTCTATATAAGGTCCCGCAGTTGCCAGTGCATGTCAGAGCAAAAACTAAGCCATGAAGACGAAGGAATTGCCCGTAGACCTGTCGAGACACAGATCTGGGGAAGGGTATAAAACAATTTCTGCATCATTGCAGGTCCCAAAGAGCACAGTGGCCTCCGTCATTCTTAAATGGAAGAACTTTGAAATCACCAGGACTCTTCATAGAGCTGGCTGCCCGGCCAAACTGAGTAATCGGGGAGAAGGGCCTTGGTCAGGGAGGTGACACCGAACCCGATGGTCACTCTGACAGAGCTCCAGAGTTCCTCTGTGGAGATGGGAGAAACTTCCAGAAGGACAACTATATCAGCAGCACTCCACCAATCAGGCCTTTGTGATAGAGTGGCCAGACGGAAGCCACTCGTCAGTAAATGGCACATGACAGCCCTCTTGGAGTTTGCCAAATTGCACCTAAACAAGATTTTCTGGTCTGATGAAACCAAGGTTGAACTCTTTGGCCTGAATGCCAAGTGTCACGTCTGGAGGAAACCAGGCACTGCTCATCACCTGGCCAATACCTTACCTACGATGAAGCATGATGGTGGCAGATTCATGCTGTGGGATGTTCTTGAGCAGCAGGAACTGGGAGACTAGTCAGGCTTGAGAGTAACATGAATGGAGCAAAGTACAGAGAGATCCTTGATGAAAACCTGCTCCAGAGCGTTCTGGACCTCAGGCTGGGGCAGAGGTTCACCTTCCAACAGGACAACCACCCTAAGCACACAGCCAAGCCAACGCAGGAGTGGCTTCGTGACAAGTATGTGAATGTCCTTGAGTGACCCAGCCAGAGCACTGACTTGAACCCGATCGAACATCTCCAGAGGGTCCTGAAAATAACTGTGCATTGATGCTCCTCATCCAACCTAACAGAACTTAAGAGGATCTGCAGAGAAGAATTAAAGAAATTACCCAAATACTGGTGTGCCAAGCTTGTAGCATCATTCCCAAGAAGACTTGAGGCTGTAATCGCTGCCAAAGGTGCCTCAACAAAGTACTGTAAAGGGGCTGAATATTTATGTAAATGTGATATTTCAGTAATTTATTTTTAATTAATCTGCAAAAATTTCTAAACATCTGTTTTCACTTTTTTATTATAGGGTATTGCGTGTAGATTGATACAAAAATGAATTTAATCCATTTTAGAATTAGGCTGTCACATAACAACATGTGGAAAAGGTGAAGGGGTCTGAATACTTTCTGAATGCACTGTACATCAGCTATAGAAATGGGCTGAGGAATGGCAAATGGAGCTTAATCCAAGCAAGTGTTGCTCATTGGCTGTTCGAATGTAAGGGGAAAATATACAATAAATGGCACTTTTATTTACAGAGATTTATTGGCGTCCAAGTCCTTAACTCCCTGAAAGTGGGCCATATAATTCTATAGAGTGGTAAAGAAGGCATATGGTGTTGTTGCTTTCATAGGTTGGGGCATTGAATATAAGTTCTAGAAAGTTATGATGAAGCATTCCAGGACTTTTGTTGGGTGACATTTGGAGCATTGTGTGCAGTTCTAGTTTCACAATGATGAAAGAACGTGGAGGCCTCTGAAAAGATGGAGAGATGTTGACCAGAATAAATTGTGGATTTGGGGGTATTAGCTACAGGGAGAGGATAGACCAACTTGGAAAGGACACAAAGTGCTCGAGTAACTCAGCAGGTCAGGCAGCATCTCTGGAGAATGTGGAGAGGTGATGTTTCGGGTCGAGACTATTCGAGACTGATAGACTTTGAATGTTTTTTGGTTGAAGAGTATTATTGGTCTTCACAATACCACAGAATGTTTAGAGGTTGAAGGGTCCATCAAGTCCATACCAGCTATATCCCAGAGTAATACAACTTGCCAAGTCCACTCCCCTCTCTCTCTATCTAATCGCTAATCACAATGAGCATTCTTCAGAGGTGTGCCTCCGGGGTGATTCAGGGCTGGCGCTGACCTGTCCCTCAGGAGGAATGGGACAGATGTAATAAATCCAGAGACAAAGAAAGGCCGAGACAAAGACTGAAGCAACTGAGTTGGGGGGGGGGGGGGGGGGGGGGGGGGCAGGGGCTGGGAGGTGGCAGGCCTTGGCTATGTGGTAATAATGTCAACATTTACAGAATAGAACTACTGGTACGCATGTGAAAGGAAATGGATTCATGGAAATACATCTGTAATATGAACGAAATGGCTGTGGGCACCTGGGTGCTGTGGTTGTTTGTGTCAAGTTCAAGTTCAAGTGAGTTTATTGTCATGTGTCCCTGTATAGGACAATGAAATTCTTGCTTTGCTTAAGCACACAGAAAATAGTAGGCATTTACTACAAAACAGATAAATGTGTCCATATACCATGATATAAATATATACACACATGAATAAATAAATTGGTAGTGCAAATAACAGAAAGTGGTTGCTAATAATCAGAGTTTTGTCCGAGCCAGGTTTAATAGCCTGATGGCTGAGGGGAAGTAGCTATTCCTGAACCTGGTTGTTGCAGTCTTCAGGCTCCTGTACCTTCTACCTGAAGGTAGCAGGGAGATGAGTGTGTGGCCAGGATGGTGTGGGTCTTTGATGATACTGCCAGCCTTTTTGAGGCAGCGACTGCGATAAATCCCCTCGATGGAAGGAAGGTCAGAGCCGATGATGGACTGGGCAGTGTTTACTACTTTTTGTAGTCTTTTCCTCTCCAGGGCGCTCAAATTTCCGAACCAAGCCACGATGCAACCGGTCAGCATGCTCTCTACTGTGCACCTGTAGAAGTTAGAGAGAGTCTTCCTTGACAATCCGACTCTCCGTAATCTTCTCAGGAAGTAGAGGCGCTGATGAGCTTTTTTGATAATTGCATTAGTGTTCTCGGACCAGGAAAGATCTTCAGAGATGTGCACCCCCAGGAATTTGAAGTTCTTGACCCTTTCAACCATCGAACCGTTGATATAAATAGCAACATAGAACACAGAACAATGACAAGTACAGCACAGGAACAGGCCCTTCTGTTCACAATGTCAGTGCCGCACACAATGGCAATCTGATCTGCCTGCACGTGTTCCATACAGCCCAGTGTGGGATCATGGGGTGTCCTGTCAAGGGAAGCCACGCCAACAAGGTATTCCAAGCGTTAAACTGGCCCCGGTACTGCAATCGGCACATTTTGCTGGATGAAAGCTACAATCCATTCTCTAGCTCCAGCTGTTCCCATTAAGAGCTGACTGCACTCACGTAATTGTACCTCATCAACAATTGAAGCAGTCAGTCCAGGAAGTGGGGTATAAAATAGAAGCTTCATCTTTCTTTCATTAAATTGCAGCAAAGAATAGCCTTCCGTTGTCTTTGTTGAGGCTTGTGTGAATAACCTTGACATCTGGTAAGCACATCAGTACGATTTCAATCAAGTGTTATTCAACATGATCAT